>NW_017670409.1:584956-591111 GCF_001879085.1 Nicotiana attenuata | reverse complement strand
CGGGTACAACAGTGGTGATGGACCAAGGGAGGGTTTCTAGTTGGGAGAGTGAGTGGGGGTGTTATGGGATGCATGGTCGGATTTGTATGCCCAATGTTGATGGGTTACGTGAGTTGATTCTTGAGAAGGCCCATAGTTTGCGGTATTCCATTCATCCGGGTGCCACCAAGGTGTATCAGAACTTGAGGCAACACTATGGGTGGAGAAGAATGAAGAAAGATATAGTGGAATATGTGGCTCGATGCTTGAACTGTCAGCAGGTGAAGTATGAGCATCGAAGGTCGGGCGATTTGCTTCAGAGACTTGAGATTCCCGAGTGGAAATGGGAGCGTGTTACCATAGACTTCGTAGTTGGGCTCCTACAGACTTTGAAGAAATTCGATGCTATTTGGGTGAATGTGGACTGGTTGACTAAATCCGTACATTTTATTCCGGTTGTGACTACCTAGTTTTTTTTGAGGGGTTGGCTTAGATCTATATCCGTGAGATTATTCATCTTCACGGTATGTCGTTGTCCATTATTTCTGATCGGGGCACGCAATTCACATCACAGTTTTGGAGAGCAGTACATCGAGAGTTGGGTACACGGGTTGAGTTAAGTACAACATTCCACCCCCAGACGGACGAATAGTCCAAGTGCTCAATTCAGATTTTAGAGGATATATTACGTGCTTATGTTACAGATTTAGGGGGTTCTTGGGATCAGTTTCTACCATCGCAGAGTTTGACTATAATAACAGATACCAATCGAGTTTTCAGATGGCCCCTTATGAGGCCTTATACGGGAGGCGATCTCGATCNATAGCAAAAAATAACGACAATTGAGAGATACAATGCAGATGGTGTGTATGAAATTAGGGTGGAGACTGAGAATGGGAAAGAAATAGGCGATGTGGGTGAGAGGAAATTTAAGTTTGAGCATTAGGTTTTCAGGGAATGGGGGAAGAGAATGGCTTGTATCAAAGTAGAGAGAGAAAGAACGTGGAGTGAGATGTTTATGTGAAATACGGTAATTATGTGAGAGAAAAATCTGAAAAAGGAGAGAGAGAAATTTTTAAAAAAAAACGTATTTAGTGGCTTAGGGGTAGGAGGTAACCAAAATTAGATATTTTGCTATAAACATTAAAAGGTATCTATAGAATATAATTTTTTAAAATGATATTTATTCAAAATAAATAAGGTGTTAACCTTTGCTATAGGAGGTAAAAATTCCTTCTATAATTCAAGAAAGAAATGTGTTATCTTTTCTGCACTCAGATTGAGATTGATTTTAGCATTCTTCTCAGTTTGTATTTCTTCAATTTCCATAACTCTATATTAGTACTTAATATTACTCTTAGTAGTGTCTCAAAGTTTATTTAGTTTGTAGCATAATTTTTCAAGCCAGATCTCCTTTTAATTGGCCATCAATACTTCTACCAAAAATTCCATAATTCTTTCTCACCTCTTTAACATTCTTTGTTTGATCTTTAGCTCTCTATACATGCCATTTATTGAACATGTAATTGCGAAGATTGTGTATTTTTTTTTCATCACCAATAGTATTAGTATTATTATCGTATTTTCTTATTCTTAAATTTCTATTACTACATGTTGTTTCTTTTGTTTCAGTTATCTTATTATCTTGTTGTTGTTATCGCTCCTTTTTTCATGGCTTCTCCACGACCCTATTTCTTTTTCAAAACGTTGCGATTATACTTTTCTTGAGTTGAGCCGAGGGTGTATAGGAAACAACCTCTCTAACTTTATAAGGTAGGAGTAAGGTCTACGTATACACTACCCTCCGTCCCTCCTCATACCCCATTTGTAGAGTCAATTACTGAAATGGTCACTCAACTATCTTAAATTATCTCCTAAAGTCACTTTTCTTTCGTTTGTAACAACAAAGTCACTCAACTATGCCTATTGCACTCAGAAGGTCACTCAACTAGATTTTCCAAATTTTGGATTGCCAAATACCTATTTTNGAGTCACCACCGGATGGAGAAACACACAAGGTCGGAAGCCGGACTCATAACGGATAACCAAGCGTCGCCGGATATCTCGCCCAAACGTGATTTTCTCAACCACTTCAGGCCATTAAGGCGTAATTACAGGGATCCACGATGTAATTAATTTACCTACCTTATTTTTACCCTTAATCAGAATGTATAAAAGGGGAGAAGACCCCATAAAGAGGGCATCGGAAACCATTACACTACAGTACCATCTCTCTCAATTCTTGTACGCTATCAAGCACAATTGTTCTAAGCAATATTATATTCTGCGATTATTTACTTTAACAGCAATTGTTGAGTCTTTATCTTTTATTTTCCTCAATCTAAACCTTTTGTATCTTTTAGTTCACGGATCCTTAAAACCCCATATAAATTCAATTGTTATCCGGATTCTAGGGTAAACAAAAGTCACTCAACTATGCCTATTGCACTCAGAAGGTCACTCAACTAGATTTTCTAAATTTTGGATTGCCAAATACCTATTTTACCCTCTAAATTATAAAATTTATCTTCTTTTTATTTTTTTAAATTTTTTAATATTATGATTTTTCCCTTTTTAATTTACATTATGGACTTACCTATAGAATAAATAAATATTATTTATAAATTAAAAAATAAAAAGTATTTAAGCATATATGGAATAACAAAATAATGAGCATAGTAAAAAAAATTAATTAGAATAATTTGTTAGTAATAATAATTTTAGTATTAACAACAAAAATTCAAAAAATTATCTACAATATTCAGAATGAAAGAAATAAAGGTTGTAAAAAATATATTTCATGTACGTAATATAAAAAATAATTATTTAAATAAAAAAATATTTATAATATACATTATACGTTCTTGAAAGTTATGCTCAATTATATTATATATATTTCATGCACGACTTAACATAGCATATTTTACACTATCCAGGTAGTCCCCCTGCTTTCCGGTGACATAGCTTTGTGTCGTCCGAAAGTTGGTAGAAACATAATAATATAATTGAGCATAACTTTCAAGAATATATAATGTATTATTATAAAAAATACCTTTATTTAAATAATTATTTTTATATTATGTGCATGGAATATATATTTTACAACCTTTATTTTCTTTCATTCTGAATTGTGTAAATAAATATTTGAATTTTTGTTGTTAATACTAAAAAGTTTAAAAAAATAAATAAAAAGAAGATAAATGTTTATAATTTAGAGGGTAAAATAGGTATTTGGCAATCCAAAATTTAGAAAATCTAGTTTAGTGACCTTCTGAGTGCAATAGTCATAGTTTAATGATTTTATTGTTACAAAAGAAAGAAAAGTGTTGGGATAGTTGAGTGACCATTAGAGTAATTGACTCCAATTTCCTCTAGTGGCAAAATTAATCCGGAATATTTGTTACTAAGCTCTCTTAATCAAGAATTCTGGACATAGAGTGTTGAGCATAAGACGTTAAAACGTTATTATCTGAAACAACAAACAACATTGGACTCCAGTCAAAATTACCGTCTTCCATTGAATAAAGATAGACCAAACCTTCTTGATAGAGAAGTTAAAAAGTGAGGCAGAAGAGTTTGTAATTTAAAGTCCAGAAAGAAATGATGATTTGCTTGGAACTTATTAATATGAGTGATTTATTGTACAACAGATTTTGACTACAACTAATTGTTGGCCCAAGAATAGGTGAAGTCTTGAAGATTGACAAAAGAACTCAGTCATGGACCAGGTCCATCTTGTGAAGCACAGTCATGATCAATCTATACATGTGAGAGGCACGTGAAGGAGATAAGTACTACTGATGAAGCAGCAATATCTCCTGATCTGATCGAAAAGGTTGCATATTAGATAAGGAGAGAAAGTCTCCTTATATGAAGAGAACACAATCTAGGATGAAGATAGTGTTAGAGTTTGAGATCATCATGAACTCTTCTACGATAGAAGAGCAGCAATTGAGTCCCACTCAAACTCTAATTACTAACCTATTAAATGGCAGTGTTGTTCTCTTTTACAGGGAATGCACATACGCAGAAGTTAAACTAAATTGAGAGCAAAAGAGCAAGGCGATTTTGCAAGCAATTTATGTGTGATTTGAGTGTGCACTCCTGAAGCTACTTGAACGAGATAGAAGAACCAGTTACATTGTGTCTATCTTTTATTCTAGTTCAATTGTAGTAGGTAATTTAAAGTTGTACCTTTCAGCTTTCATAGAAGCAATTGTATTAGGTACCTAGAGTGTTCAAGTTATAGCTAACTTGAAGTTGTCGCAACAGTTGAGGCTGTGTGCCACAACGGGATTAGAGTTAATCCTTAGGTTTACAAAGAGGTTTTGTAAATGCTGTTTTGGCTCAGTGATTTTAGTGGAAGTTTGGGAAAATCCTACTGAGTAATAGGTCGTGGTTTTTTCACCTTTTGAGCCAGGTGTTTTCCATGTAAAAATATCTGTGTTCTTTATTTTCAGTATTTATTATTCCGCAAACAGTAGTAGTTGGAACACCTAGAAGAACCAGGTTCTTCTATAGTTCAGTTAAGCGAAAATTGGGTACCACACAAATCACCCCCCCCCCCCCCGCTTGAGTGGTATTGACGCTTAAATTATCAATTGGTATCAGAGCAGGTTATCCTTGAAAAGGCTAACACATTAGAAAAAGATCAAAATGAGTGCACCACCTAGAAACTGGGAAGGGCAATCCACTGCTAGGCCTCCACTTTTTAATGGTCAGTATTATTCTTGGTGGAAGAACAGGATGAGAGATCATATCATAGGAGAAGACTATGAACTCTGGGACATAGTCACTGATGGTCCCCTGGCAACTACAAAGAAGAATGATGAAGGAGTGGACGTGCCAAAGACAAGAGTTGACTGCACTGCTGAAGATTTGAAGAAATGGGAGAAGAATGCCAAGGCCGAGAAATGGCTTGTGTGTGGACTTGGTCCAGACGAGTACAGCAGGATTCAAAGTTGTACTACTGCAAAGGAAATATGGGACACTTTACAAGTGGCTCATGAAGGAACTCCTCAAGTAAAGAGATCAAGAGGAACACTACTATATTCTCAATATGAGAATTTCAGTATGAAGGAAGGAGAATCTATCCAGGAGATGTACACAAGGTTCACAACACTAACAAATGAACTTAAATCTATTAGGAGAATTATCCTTGAAGAAGACAAGGTTGAGAAGATTTTGACAAGGGTTCTGCCAGTCTCTTGGGAAAGCAAAATCACTGCTATTCAAGAATCAAAGAACATTGCAACTCTTAAGTTGGATGAGCTGATTGAAAATCTCACTGCCTATGAACTGAGAAGGCAAACCATGAAAATGGATGCACCCAAGAAGGAAAGAAGTCTGGCTCTCAGAATAGCTGAAGGTTCAGATCTGGAGGATGATGAAATGGCCATGATCACAAGAGACTTCAAAAAGTACCTGATGAGAGGAAAGGGTTCTTCAAGAGGTACAACCTTCAAAAAACCAAGGGTTCCTGAGAAACAGACCTACGAGGGTTGCTACAAATGTGGTAAGACTGATCACATGATCAAGAACTGTCCTCAATGGGAAATTGAGTGGAAGAAGGAAAGGGCTGAACGAAGGAACAGGAAGAAGGAACAGGTTCAACCCAAAAGGAACAAAGGATCAACAAAGGCTATGGTTGCTGCTTGGGGAGAAACACCAGATGAGGACTCAGAAGATGAAGCTGGAGATGAACAAGCACTTATGGCCATCGGAGAATCAGATGATGAACAAGAGGTAAGTGTCCTTCATCTCAAAGACAAGATTAAATTCCTGTCTAAAGAAAGATTGTCTGAGCTATTGCTAGACTTCATTGATGAGTCTGAGATAATTAACAATGAGAAGGAAGATCTATCTAGGGAATGTGTGATCCTAAAAGCCAAGTGCAAAAATCTAGAATCTAGGGCTAATGATTGTGATAGTAAAAATACTGAGTTGAAGAACCAGGTTCTTGAACTTGACACCAGTATCCTAGAACTTAGGTCTGAGAACTTAAAACTGAAACTAGGAACAGGTAAGAAGAAAGCTGATCACACTCATCTCACCCTAGAAGAAAACTTAAGAAAAATGAAGGATGAGTTGTACAGGAAGGATGAGCAGATAAGAGTCTTAAAAGAAGATCTAGGGAAGGTAAAACATGAACTAGACAGAACTTGCAAATGGAACAA
>NW_017670409.1:545481-584945 GCF_001879085.1 Nicotiana attenuata | reverse complement strand
CTAAAATCCCCCCCCCCCCTCCTTGAGTGGTATTGACGCTTAAAACATCACTAATAAATGAGTAGGGTTAGTTAAAGACTGAGTTAGATAAGCAAGCATTCAGAATCGGATAGAATTCATTTTTTTCTCGAACCTTAGCTTTCTGAGTGGAAGAAGCGATGACCTCTAATCCCCTATCTCAATTTAATCTATGTGGCATATTTTTCTTTTTAGTGTGTCTTATAAAAAGTCACACAAAATTTTCACTTTTTTTCGAAAAAAATTCACTTTTTTTCGAAATAAGTATTTGGCCACAAAATTTTCAATTTTCACTTGAAGATGAATTTTAAAATTTTTCGAAAATTTGAAAAACTCCAAAAAACTATTTTTCAAATTTTTCTCTCAAACCACTAACAAAATTCAAAAACAACCCCAATATTTTATTCATGTCCGAATGCAACTCTAATTTTGAAATACCACTTTCACTTGGAATTTTACAATTCTTATGTCCAAACGCCCACTAAAATTATTCATTTCTCTTTTCTTTGTTTTCATAAAAATAGGTAAGCACTACTTTCCCTTTTGTGATAATGCTTGAATTATCAAATCCGGACAAAGACCGTGCCTTTGGTATCACCTTGTCGTTAGCTTGCATTTTATTCACCACCCTTAGTAAAATGATATTCACGGAACTACTTGGGTCTATCAAAACCCGTTTTACGTTAGTATCGTGTACAAGTAGAGATATTACTAGTGTATCGTTATGAGGAATCATCAAGTCGTCCGCATCTTCATCATCAAATGTTATATTGTCTCCATCCAAGACTTGGAGAACTCGCTTCCCATGAGTGACCATTACTTTTGACGTCTTTTTTGCAGTTGTATATATCACACCATTGACCTCATCTCCCCCGGTTATTACATTGACTGTTCTTTTTGGAGATGGGGGTTTCGAGGGTTCTTTTCTGTTCTTCATATATGATTGTCTACCTTTCTCGCTGAATAGGTCAGTTAAATAACCTTGCTTCAACAAATGCTTGACTTCTCCCTGTAGTAACCTACAATATGCTGGTCTATCGCCATGATCGTTGTGAAATTCACACCTGAAATCTGGATTCCTTTTGCTTGGGTCCGATCTCATTTCTTTAGGCCACCACACCTTATCTCACATACCTCTTAAAATAGCTACTAACTCGGAGGTACTGGCATTAAAACTGTAATCTCCGACCCTCGCATGTGTATTTTATGAATATAGATGAAGAACTCGTATCTTTTTGCCTCGATCTCCATTCAGATCGTATGTTTTCTTGTTTAGACCGAGAATCTCGCCCTGCAGGTCCCATGTAAGGCTCATACCTATATTTTTCGGTCCTTTTTTCTGATTCTGAACGTCTCTATCCTGCTCTTTCATCAACCCTTGGCTGTGCAACCGTATCTTATTCTATCCACAGCTTCGTGTTGTACCTGTTGTACACATCGTTCCAAGTTGTTGCTGGAAATTCTCGCAAACTTTACTTCACCCTCCTCGTGGCTTCTGAACTTTTCTTGTTTAAATTGCTTGCGAATGTCATAGCTGCCAGTTGTCAGGTACTCGTGGTAATATCATCCTCTCCCGTTGGAATCTATCTACAAACCCCCTGAGTAATTTTGTATTCCCTTGTTTTACCTTAAAGATGTCTTCCATACTTTTTTCAACTTTCTGAGCTCCCGAATATGCTTTTATAAATGAATCTGCAAGTTCAGCAAAAGAATCAATAGAGTTTTCAGGTAAAAGAGAATTCCACGTTAATGCTCCTTTCGTGAGTGTTTCACCAAACTTTTTAACCAAAACTGATCCGATTTCTTGCTTGGTTAAATCATTGCCCTTCACGCCAGTTGTGAACGCAGTTACGTGATCTCGAGGGTCAGTTGTTCCATCATATTTTGAAATATCAGGCATTTTAAACTTTTTAGAAATCGGCAAAGGTGTTGCACTTAGCTTCCATGGCTGTTGCGAATATTTATCAATATCTACCCCTTTGATCACGGGCGGCACGCCAGGTATTTGCTCTATGCGATCATTTTGCTCTTTTAACTATTTCTGATAAGTTAGTACCAAACTCTGTAAATCAGAATTATTTGGTATACCTGACCTTCTATCATGAGATTCATTGGGAGTTCCTCCACTTTCAGAATTGTCGAGCCCCGAGCGTGGGTTTTCTAGGGTTGTCGTGTTGACCGATGGAGGAGTTTGCGGCGCATTTGGCAATCCCCTAACAAAGACTTGAAGAGCACTATTCACGTGCTCTGCAATCAATTGCTTTAGAGCGTCTTGTTCGACAGTTTGTTTGTCCCCTTGTTGACCATTAGCACGTGACGTAGATCTTTTAGGTGATCCATCACGGGATTGTCGAGAAGATCCTAATGGAGAGAGGAGTGGTGGAGTTGCTCCCTTATGTGGGTTTAGCTGGTTATTATCTTTAACAGTTGACATAGTTGGTTGTCAAAAAGAAAAATTTGGAAAGTGAAAAGATTATCAGATTCCCGGCAACGGAACTAATTTGTTTAACAAAAAAATAGATTTCTCAGTCAAAGCCTATATTTAGAAGAAAACAGGTTACTGATAACCAAGTTTTACTTCACTTTCGCAATAGTCTTTTAGGAAAATATTAAAAACGATAGAGAAAATTGACAAAGAGAAATAAGGAATGAATCGACAAACAATTCCTAAAATCAAGGCTGGAAACTTTGATAAAGCAGAGAATAATAGAATGTATTTCCGTAGTAATCGTAATCGGTCCTTACAAATGAAATTCTTTATCCTTATATAGGATCGTACAATCATAACGATTTTCACACTTAATTTGAATTCATTATGGGCATTAATTGTATTGATTGCCCATTGCCATAGATAACATATTTATAACTATAGATTCCTTGTAACTGCTTTGATTCCCCTTCCTTATTTACTTCTGATTCATGTATCTTCCCTTCTTTTTAACCTCCATTCACTTCGTTCACGTCTCTTCTTTGATAGCTGTCAGGCTCGGTCCTCTTTTCTGTACTGTCTCGTGACCGTTTCTCCCGCATCTTCCTTGTATTATTAATTCCATTAATTGAAAGCGCCACTTGTCGCTATACCATTGTTCCACGCGTCATGCTTCGTCAGCTTACTAATATTTACTTTACTTATCTACGTCTCACTAGTCGGGTTCAGCTATATGAATCGAGTAACTAATTTCCTCTAGTGGCAAAATTAATCCGGAATATTTGTTACTTAGCTCTCTTAATCAAGAATTCCGGACATAGAGTGTTGAGCATAAGACGTTAAAACGTTATTATCTGAAACAACAAACAACATTGGACTCCAGTCAAAATTACCGCCTTCCTTTGAATAAAGATAGACCAAACCTTCTTGATAGAGAAGTTAAAAAGTGAGGCAGAAGAGTTTGTAATTTAAAGTCCAGAAAGAAATGATGATTTGCTTGGAACTTATTAATATGAGTGATTTATTGTACAACAGTTTTTAACTACAACTAATTAATGAGTAGGGGTAGTTAAAGACTGAGTTAGATAAGCAAGCATTCAGAATCGGATTGAATTCATTTTTTTCTCGAACCTTAGCTTTCTGAGTGGAAGAAGCGATGACCTCTAATCCCCTATCTCAATTTAATCTATGTGGCATATTTTTCTTTTTAGTGTGTCTTATAAAAAGTTAACTTTTTTATATTTAAAAATAATTAACTTTAAATTTCATCTTTTATCCTAAACGAAATAATTTATAGCTGCACAAATTATTAGACGATAAATTTTAAAAATCTTCCTTTCTTTTTTTAAATTTCGTACCCAATCAGAAGATGCCACATAAATTGGGTGAAGTACACACATAGCCTTCACAATGGATGGTCTTGAATTTTTGTTCCCGTTTGCACCATGGGCAGAACTTCATATTTTACAAGTGTTAACCCGTCGCTTGCCCTATTATCAACATTTTAACCTTTAAAATTCTGTTCGTGCAGCAAGCAACAGTGAAAAGTTAAAATCACCGCACAAAATATCATATTTCTGTAATATTTTTGACATAAATTAGTACGGAGGAAATACTTAGTCATGTAACCATTATTTGTCATTAGTGGTGGCAAAATGGTTAAAAGAAAATAGTTAACCACCCATATTATCCACCAAAAAATGGGTTGGATAATAAATTTTTTAAAAAAGGGCCAAATATGGATAAGAACCAATTATCCATTTAGAAAATGAATAACCAACGAGTTTAACTTTTATATTTGTAAAGCCTCAAATTGGAGGTTTCTCAAGTTTGGGAGACTAAAAATTCTCCCAAAAGTGATCATATTCAAGAAGTCATGGATGATATGGTTACATATATTATCCGTCGATTAAGCCGTTTTTATCCATATTTACATATATTATCCGTCGATTAAGCCGTTTTTATCCATATTTACATATATTATCCGTCGATTAAGCCGTTTTTATCCATATTAAATATGGCCGGGTCGAATAATTTATGTATTTTTTCATTATCCGTTTTCGACGAGCGCTGCATCTGACCCGCCCTGCCCTTCTGCCACTCTTATTTGCCATTCATGAGACAGCTGAAAGTTAGTCCGCATCTACTTGAGACAAGATATTAATGAAGGTCTTTAGAAAATAGAGGCAAAAGCAGCTGTACCTGTTTGATGAAAGAGCTGGCAATTTAGTAATACGTGCGTGAAGCAGTTGACTTGTATTATTAATGTGCAACAACAATATCAAGCACTTGCAATAAACTAACTGCCACAGGTACATGTATTTTTTGTCCTTGAACCTTAAGTATGACCGACTACTCGCAGTGGTGGATCTTAGTGCCATTCGTCGAGAAATTATATTATATATAAGGTAAAAAGTTTATATATATTTATAAAATATAAAATTCCCTAACCCGCGATTATATACTTCTAACATGTGTAATACTCCCCCACCATCTATTTAAAACATTTTTAAGAATAGGTGTAGATTTTAAATCGAGGACGGTGATTGCGTACATTTGCTACATTTGTGGACTCGCTATTTTCTCTACTTGACCTAAAACAGAAAGGAAGAAATTGTTGGAGACTCAGAGAAATAACTAATAGTAATTGTTTTATGCTCAAATATTATTGTCAGTATTTGAAACTATTGAACTTCATATATTTGCGAACACTGGTTCGAGCATTAGTATGAGTAATTGAAATACTGGTGAATTATTAAAGTAACTATTTGAGAAATATTTTTTAAGTGAAAGACTAGTTCTCACTCACAAGTCTTCTACTTTCACTAACTTTTTTAAGCAAAGTTCATGTCAAAACACAAATTCAAAATTTTAAATAACTTATTTTTACTCAACTTTTTTTTTTTTTTTCCAACTTCATCCAAATATTTGTCCAAACACCTGAGCAGCATGTACAAGAACTTTGGAGATGATTGGTAGAAGAATCCAAAAGTGGGACTTAACAACAAAATATCTCCTTATTCTATGGCCATGCCACCCTATATATATATATATATATATATATATATATATATATTGTGTGTGTGTGACAGTTTGCGCATGTGGCAAGACAAGGTGGAAATATTATTATGTGTGTGTGGCGAGACAAGCCGGGCATTTACTTTGTTGTTGCGCATGTGGCGAGACAAGGGGGGCTATGTCGGGAATGATTTGTGATGACTTGTGATGGCCTGAGAGCATTGTTATTGATGATATTTGTGTAGTGATGTGCCTAACTTGTGTGAGTTATACATTTTATATTTTGTTGTGTTTTTTCCTATGTGCCATTCGTTGTCTCTACTCTTACTTGTTTACTCGAGTTGTGATAGAACACTAGTACAAGCATACACACAGTTATCCACTCATATCAGTTTAAGAAGATGAACCCTGATGTTTATTGATCATTTACATGTATTCTCGTATACTTTCCTTCTGTTTAAAAGTTGTACTAATGGCACGTGAGTTGTCCATACAGATATGATATATTTCTTCTATTGGCACGAGAGTTGTCTGTGCGATTATGAGGTATTTTTATTGCTAGCACGTAAGTTGTAAGATATTGTCACTCTCTTAGCACGTGAGTTGTCAGCGTGTAGATATAAGGTATTAATGGTATTGACACATGAGTTGTCCGTGTAGCATGTGTGTTTTAATGTGGGCACAAGAAGTCAAGTGATCAGCGTTCCTGACTTGGGACCCGCGAATTGTGGTTATGATGTGTAGCACCTCGGAGAAATTCTTGTATAAATCTTGTGTGGAAACGGTTTTTTATTGGGTTGTTTCCTGTTTCTCCTTACTTGGTTTCACCGGACTTTAACTGTATTCAACTTACTTCTACGGCGTTATTATCTGTTTGTCCCTTGTTGCTAATTGTCGCTTCTAGTTTTCTATTGCCAGTATTGGTTGTCGTATCTACCATGCTTAGCTTTATATTGATGTTGTTCCCCGTTAGTTTCACATTCATACTTGTACAAGTTATTATGTCTAGTAGGTGTCTTGACTGTTCCTCGTCACTACTCTACTGAGGTTATTCTTGATGCTTACTAGGTACCGCTTTGGTGTACTCATGCTACGCTTTCTGCATATTTTGTGCAGATCCAGGTACTCTGGAGTTTGTCGATCATTAGATAGCTGATGAGGCATTGCCGTGGAGACTTCAAGGTATACTTGTCGTCGCGTTTGCAAGCCTCAGAGTCATATCTAAAATTTTACTTTGTACTGTTTATTTCTATTCTGGAACAGTTGTACTTAGAGATTTTCTAGCAAACTTAGTAGAGCTTATGACTTGTACTACTATTTTTGGGATGTCATGTATCTACCTTGGATTGTTGGCTTATTATAGAAATTTATGTTTCATGCTTAATAGTTATTTGGTTAAAATGTGTTAAATTCAGTAAGCGTTAGGCTTACCTAGTCTTAGAGACTAGGTGCCATCACGACGTCCAATTGAAAGAAATTGAGGTCGTGACAGAAATGGTAGAGTAGGTAGCTCTGCGATATTATGTTCAGCTTGTTCACATTTCAAAAATTTAGGCATGATTTCCATTTATAG
Source organism: Nicotiana attenuata (assembly GCF_001879085.1). Taxonomy (NCBI): domain Eukaryota; kingdom Viridiplantae; phylum Streptophyta; class Magnoliopsida; order Solanales; family Solanaceae; genus Nicotiana; species Nicotiana attenuata. The sequence goes on along the minus strand of NW_017670409.1, from coordinate 577,908 downwards.
CAATTAAAGCCCAACACTAATAAAATATTTTATTTATCAACTAGCATGAGGAAAGTACATCTCTATGCCTACTTGTCAAATATATATGTCAATTAACAATATCATGGTAGATCCATCAAGAATAATCACACTTAACACTGTACGGGTGCCTGGCATAACTACCCATCATTAAGCACGTATATAAAACACTGTGCCTCCGCCCACTACTGGCATGTCAGACTCCGGAGGGGCGGATCCTGCCCAAGAGATAATCATAACCGGTGCATGCGTCGGGCCAAATTAACAACACTTAGCTCAATATGGGCCTGGTGTACGCGTCACCTGAAAATCTATACCAAATCAGCTCGATGGCCCAAACTCAGTCATTTACCGTTCAAGTCTCAGATAAACACATCCCACATTAGTCAGTTTAACAATGTTACACATAGGAGGCATCAACAACATGTGAGAAATCGAATAATAAGTACTAAGACAGAAATATCATACACGGATATAGAATCATGACTGAGAACATGTGTACAAATAAGGTAAATAGCTCAAAGGCAGCAAGAATAGCTCTATCGAGTCTCAAACGGATAGCACGTAGCCTAGACATGATTTCTAACATGAATCAGAACTCAAATAAACATACAGGTATAGAAATACGGATATAACGAGGCATGATAGCCAACCATTCCCATAATAGTCTAAAAGTCATCTCAAATTATGAACACACCAGTATACGTACACACGCCCGTCACCTGGGCGTACGTCACCCCAATACCTTTCATTTAATGTAGTTCCCAGACTTAAATACCCTTAATTCTAAGTTTAGATATGTTACTTACCTCAAAGAGCGTAAATCAATACTCTAAAAAGCCTTCGCCTCGCGAATCAGCCTCCGAGCAACTCGAATCTAGTCAAAGTAATGCAATACCATCAATAATAGCCATAGGAAACAATCCCAAACGATAAACCTAAAGTCTTGTGGTTGCTAGAGTGGTGCTAGTACCAAGAGAGTGAGGAGAGGGAGGCCAAAAGGCCTCATAGTTCAGGTGGTTTCAGCAGTGCGTCATTTGGAGGACAGTCCCACCAAAGCAGGGGTAGTCCTTATAGGCCCACTCAAATGCTCATTTGGTTAATCGTGGTACATCAGCTAACCATGGTTCACACATCGCTTGTTTGCGTCAGTCATCTTTCAGTGCCCTTCCAACTTAGAGTTCATCCCGTGCTCCACCAGTTTAGGGTACGTTTGTACCAGGTTCTTCTAGTGGTTACTCTGGTTCTCGGGATCCGATTAAATCCCCGCCGTCATTATCAGATCGAGGTTGCTTCGAGTGTGGAGAGTTGGGGCATGTGAAGAGGTATTGTCCCCGTCTTATAGGAGGCCCAGTTCAGTAGAGAAGTTAGACTATAAGTTCTGCACCAGCTATTTCACCACTCGCTCACCCAACTCGGGGTGGGACTCAGGCAATTCAAGGTCGCCCTAAAGGGGGAGGTCAATTAGGTGGTGGTCAGGCTCGATGCTATGCTTTTCCCGCCAGGCCTAGAGGTTGTTGCTTCAGACGCAATGATCACATGTCTTGTTTCAGTGTGCAACAGGGCTGCTTCCATATTATTTGTTCATGGTTCCACTTATTCTTATGTATCATCGTACTTAGCTCGTTATTTGGATATGCCCCGTGATTCCTTAGTTATGCATGTTCATACATCTACATCGGTGGGTGATTCTATTATTGTGGACTGTATGTATCAGTTTTGTGTGGTGACTATTGGGGGATTAGAGATGAGAGTTGATCTCTTACTACTTAGTATGTTTGATTTCGACGTGATTTTAGGCATGGATTGGTTGTCACCATGTCATGCTATTCTGGATTGCCACGCCAAGGTCGTGACGTTGGCGATGCCGGGATTGCCTAGGATTGAGTGGAGAGGTTCTCTAACTATCTTCCCAGTAGAGTGATTTAATATTTTAAGGCCCAACGGATGGTTGGGAAGGGTTGTCTGGCATATTTGGCCTTTGTAAGGGATGTTGGTGCTGATACTCCTACCATTGAGTCTGTTTCGGTAGTGCGAGACATTTCAGATGTATTTCCTGTAGACCTATCGGCATTCCACCCGACTGGGATATTGGTTTTGGTATTGACTTGATGCCAGACACTCAGTCCATCTCTATTCCTCTGTATTGTAGGCACCAGCAGAGTTGAAAGAATTGAAAGAACAACTTCAGGAGCTTCTTAATAAGGGATTCATTAGGTCTAGTGTATCACCTTGAGGTGCACCGGTTCTGTTTGTGAAGAGGAAGGATGGTACTGTGCAGATGTGCATTGATTATAAGCAGTTCAACAAGGTTAGAATTAAGAACAAGTACCCATTTCCTCGCATTGGTGACTTATTTGTTCAGCTCCAGGGTGCTAGAGTGTTCTCTTAGATTGATTTGAGGTCCGGGTATCACCAGTTGAAGATTCGGGAATCTGTTATTCTAAAGACGACATTCAAGACCTGCTATGTCACTACGAGTTCCTTGTGATGTCTTTTGGGCTGACCAATGCCCCATCAGCATTTATGCATCTGATGAACAATGTATTCCAGCCATATCTTGATTCTTTTGTCATAGTATTCATATATTATATACTAACTGGTGTACTCACGCAGCTAGGAGGAGCATGAGTAGCATCTGAGGATTGTACTACAGACCTTGAGGGAGAAGAAGCTTTATACTAAATTCTCCAAGTGTGAGTTCTGGCTTGATTCTATGGCGTTCTTAGGGCACGTGGTGTCTAGTGAGGGGATCAAGGTAGATCCGAAGAAGATCGAAGCAGTTCAGAGTGGGTCCAAACCATCTTTAGCTACTAAGATTGGGAATTTTCTTGGCTTGGCCGGATATTATTACCGTTTCATGGAGGGTTTCTCGTCCATTGCTGCACCTTTGACAAGATTGACTCAGAAGGGTGCTCCATTCAGGTGGTCTAATGAGTGTGAGGAGAGCATTCAGAAGCTCAAGACTGCTTTAACCATAGCTCTAGTTCTAGTTTTACCTTTAGCATTGGGTTCATATATGGTGTATTGTGATGCTTCTCGGATTTGTATTGGGTTTGTCTTGATTCAAGAGGGTAGGGTGATTGGTTATGCTTCACGCCAGTTAAATCCCAATGAAAAGAACTACCTCGTTTATGATTTAGAGTTGGCAACCATTATTCATGCACTGAGGATTTGGAGGCATTATCTCTACGACATGTCTTGTGAGGTATTTACAGATCATTGGAGTCTATAACACTTGTATAAGCAAAAGGATCTAAATTTGAGGCAAGGGAGATGGTTAGAGTTGTTAAATAACTATCATATCACCCTTTTGTATGATCCCGGAAAGGCCAATGTGGTGGCTGATGCCTTGAGTAGAAAGGCTGTGAGTATGGGTAGCCTTGCATATATTCCAGTTGGTGAGAGACTGCTTGCATCAGTGTTCAGGATTTGGCCAATCAGTTCATGAGGTTATATGTTTCGGAGCCTAGTCGGATTATAGGTTGCGTGGTTTCTTGCTCTTCCTTATATGAGCGCATCAGAGAGCGTCAGTATGACGACCCCCATTTGTGTATCCTAAGGACACGGTACAACATGGTGATGCCAAGGAGGTTTCTATTGGAGATGATGGGGTGTTATGGATGCATGGTCGGATTTGTATGCCCAATGTTGATGGGTTACGTGAGTTGATTCTTGAGAAGGCCCATAGTTTGCGGTATTCCATTCATCCGGGTGCCACCAAGGTGTATCAGAACTTGAGGCAACACTATGGGTGGAGAAGAATGAAGAAAGATATAGTGGAATATGTGGCTCGATGCTTGAACTGTCAGCAGGTGAAGTACGAGCATCGAAGGTCGGGCGATTTGCTTCAGAGACTTGAGATTCCCGAGTGGAAATGGGAGCGTGTTACCATAGACTTCGTAGTTGGGCTCCTACAGACTTTGAAGAAATTCGATGCTATTTGGGTGAATGTGGACTGGTTGACTAAATCCGTACATTTTATTCCGGTTGTGACTACCTATTTTTTTGAGGGGTTGGCTTAGATCTATATCCGTGAGATTATTCATCTTCACGGTATGTCGTTGTCCATTATTTCTGATCGGGGCACGCAATTCACATCACAGTTTTGGAGAGCAGTACATCGAGAGTTGGGTACACGGGTTGAGTTAAGTACAACATTCCACCCCCAGACGGACGAATAGTCCAAGTGCTCAATTCAGATTTTAGAGGATATATTACGTGCTTATGTTACAGATTTAGGGGGTTCTTGGGATCAGTTTCTACCATCGCAGAGTTTGACTATAATAACAGATACCAATCGAGTTTTCAGATGGCCCCTTATGAGGCCTTATACGGGAGGCGATCTCGATCTCCAGTTGGTTGGTTTGAGCCGGGGGAGGCTAGGTTGTTGGGCACGGATCTGGTTCAGGATGCCTTGGAAAAGTTCAAGTTGATTCAGGATCGTCTTCGCACGGCACAGTCTAGATAGAAGTGTTACGTCGATCGAAAGGTTCGTGATGATGCATATATGGTGGGCGAGAAGGTATTGCTCAGAGTATCATCGATGAAGCATGTGATGAGGTTCGGAAAGAAGGGAAAGTTGAGCCTTTAGTATATTGGCCATTTTGAGGTGCTTGAGAGGATTAGAGAGGTGGCCTACAAGCTTGCATTGCCGCCTAGTCTATCAGGTGTTCATATAGTGTTTCATGTTTCCATGCTCTAGAAGTATTATGGTGATCCGTCTCATGTTTTAGATTTCAGCACGGTTCAGCTAGATGGGGATTTGACTTATAATGTGGAGCCAGTTGCCATTTTAGAACGGCAGGTTCGAAAGTTGAGATTAATGAATATCGCTTCAGCGAAAGTTCAGTGGAGAGACCACCCAATCGAGGAGGCTACTTGGGAGACTGTGTGTGAGATGTAGAGAAGCTACCCACACCTTTTTGAGACTCCAGGTATGATTCTAGACCCATTCAAGGATGAATGTTTGTTTAAAAGGGGGAGAATGTAACGACCCGACCGGTCATTTTGAGTATTGTATCCCCGTTCCCCCATTTATTGCTTATTCTATGTTCGTTTGTAGTTATGACACATGTCGGGGTGGTTGGCTTGGTTCCAGGGATGTTCAAAATGAATTGAGACACTTTGTCCCAAGGTTGGAAGCTTAAGTTAAAAGAGTTGACCGGATATTGACTTATGTGTAAATGACTCTGCAATGGAGTTTTGATGGGCGATAGCTTCATATGGTTATTTTGGACTTAGGAGTATGTGCGGATATTGATTTGGAGGTCCGTAGGTCGTTTGACTTAGATTGGCAAAAATTGAAAAGTTGAAGGTTTGGAAGGTTGAGAAGTTTGACCTAGAGTCGGCTTTGTTGATACCGGGCTCGGAGGTATCATTTATGACTTGTGCGCAAAATTTGAGATCAATCATATTTAGTTTGATAGGCTTCAGCATTGGTTTTAGAAGTTGGAAATTCGTTAGTTTCGTTAGGCTTGAATTGGGATATGATTCATGTTTTTTATGTTATTTGATGTGATTTGAGGCTGCTACTAAGTTTGTATCATGTTCTAAGATGTGTTGGTATGTTTGGATGGGGTCGCGGGGCCTCGGGGGTGTTTCGTATTGAAATCAGATTGAGAATTTGACTTAAGGAATTTCTGTTATGTTTCAGTTCTGGTGCAACCACAACTTCGAGGTTTTGGCTGCAGGTGCAGAGCTGCAGTAGCAGCGAGAGTGCACAAGTGCTAGATTTTGGGGAGGCTTCCTGGGAGAGCATGTGCGAAGGGGTTTACGTATCTGCAAGCCCGCAAAATCGGGCAAAGGATCGCGGAATCTAGCTAGGCCAGGCTGGTGGAGAAGCACGGATACGAGGAAGTTCCACATTTACGAGACTGCAGAATCGGTATTTTGAGTGCAGAAGAGGAGGCCGGCCAGACGTTAGATTTCTGCAGGTGCGGTGGATGGACCGCAGAAGCGGTCCCGCATGTGCTATAAGGAGAAGCGTAGGTGTGCCAGGCCGGGAGCTTAAGTGGACCTCACAGAAGCGAATATTTCTTCGCGAAAGCGGAATCCCAGGTGCAGCGTTTGAGCCCGCAGAAGCGAGAATGCCTGGGCAAGAATGATATAGTCAAGGGTTTGAGCCGATTTCTTCATTTTTTGACTTTAAAAGCTCGGCTACTGGCAATTTTTGAGAGAGATTACACTATAATTCAAGAGGTAAGAAGCTTTTGATCAATTTCATCCATTAATATTGAATACCCATTGATTGTCCTACCTAGATTATGTGTGTTTGAGGTGAAATTTGGGAGATTTTGAACTAGGTATTGGAGAGTAAGATTTGGGGATTTGAGGATAAATTTGTGGTTGGAATTGGATGATTTTGGTATGGTTGGACTCGTTATTGAATGGGTATTAAGATTTTGTGAATTTTGCCGGGTTCCGAGGCGTGGGCCTAGAGTTTAATTTTTGTTTTTGGTGAAAGATCCTAGCTTTATCATATGGAATCGATTCTTATAGCTTGTATTGATTAGATTAAGTTGTTTGTAACTAGATTAGAATCATTCGGAGGCCAATTCATGAGGCAAGGGTTTGTTGGAGCATTGAGTTTCGCACTTTGAGGTAAGTAACACTTCTAAACTTGGTACTAAGGGTATGACTTTCACGTAAGTAACACTTCTAAACTTGGTACTAAGGGTATGAATCCTTAGAAAGCGTGTTATATGATTTGTGTTGGGGTGACACACATGCTAGGTGACGAGCGTGTAGGCGTGCACCGTGGTAATCATGATTTGGTTGTTTCTTTTGGACTGTGTTGTTATCAAGTCTTGTTCTATCCATGAAATTTTTACTTGTTAGAATAATTGAACTGTAATTTATGTTAGAAAGCATGCTTAGGCTATGTGCTTATTCTATTGAGGCCTAGTGAGGTTAATTTTGTTGTTTTGAGTTATTTGCTTTAACTGTAACTATGTGCTCAATCATGATCCTTCATCTGCATATTATATCTTTGTCTTCATTATCATTTACTGTTACATTACATGTTCTTATTGTTTAGGCTGAGTAGTATGGGATTTGTGATCCCTTGAAACTTGAGGGATTGATGACTGAGTTGGGCATGAGACCCAAGTTAAGAGTGTTATCGTGGATCGGGTTGCACGCTGCAGCAGGTCTTATTGGCTTATTTAAACTTTTGGATTGGGCTTCACACCACAGTAAGCCTTATAGGCTTTATATTTGAGCTTGGGCAGGATCTGCCCCTCTAGAGTCTGACACTCCAGTAGTTGAACGCAGGCACAGTGATATGTACACGTGCTTTGGTGAGGGGCATTGATTCCAGGCACCCGTACAGTGCTGAGTGAATGTGTGTGTGATGAGTGGGAATGATAGTCAGATTGAGTACCCTGAGAGTGTGAGTATCTGGTAATATCACTGTGATGCCTTACTTTTGACATGCATATTTGATATGTAGGCATAGAGTTGTACCATTCATCATGCTAGTTATACTCGACATGTACTTATTAGTGTTGGTCTTTTATTTTTAACTTGAAAGCATGTCTAAATTTCTATAATGTGAACGAGCTGAATATGGAAGTTTTCTCTAAGTTATTATTGTTGTTCTCATTGTGATATCCGTGTTGTCATTAAATTGGTTATGACTGTATCCTTGTAAGCTCGTTACTGCTTTTAGCCCAAGGTTAGTCATGTTACTTATTGAGTACATTGGGTTGGTTGCACTCATACTACACACTACAGCACGTGTTTAGATCCAGGTACATCTGGACACTATGGTTCCTAGAGTGGTGCTAGTACCTGCTCGGGGACTTTGAGGTAGCTGCTATGACGCTCGTAGACCTTGATTCTCCTTTTTTTTTCTTCAGTACTGTTCTACTATTCAGACAGTTTTACTAGAGTTTGTTTTATATTGAGATGTTGTAGTGCTCATGTACTCATTGACACCAGGTTTTTGGATGGTTGTAGTATAGTTACAGTTGTTTTCATCAGATATTTATGAGATTTTCTGCTTTTTGAGCTTATCAAATCATGTTTTAGTTCAAATACTTAGTAGTTACGTGATTGTCGGCTTGCCTATTAAATGTGTTAGGAGCCGTCACGATAGGTTGGGATTTTGGGTCTTGACAGCGACCCCTCCTTCGCGAATGTGAAGCACAAAACACCTCTAACCGAAATTAGTCCCGCGTTTGCGAAGAAGGAAACCAGCACCAGAAAAATCTGCCAATTAGACTTAGCTTCAGGACCCCGTCCAAATGTACCAACAAGTTCATAAACATAATCCAGGACTACTCGATGTCTCATAACACATAAAATAACATCAAAACCAAGAATCTCACATCAAAACCAAATTAATCAACCTTTGAACTTCAAACTTCTTCCAACTAGCTCCGAACGCGACGAATCATACTTAGACAACTCGGAATGACGCCAAATTTTATGCACAAGTCATAAATCACAATACAACCTATTCCAAGGCAATAATCCCAAACATACATCGATAATACCAAAGTCTACTTCAAACCAAACTTAGGAACTCTAAAACCTTCAAGACGCCAACTTTTAACAATAAGCGCGAAAACGCTCCTGGATCACCCCAAAACTCTATCCGAACACATGTCCAAGTCCAAAATTATCATACAAACTTATTGCATCCTTCAAATTTAGATTCCGAGATTGTTTACTCAAAGTGTTGACTCAAGTCAAACCGGACCACCTTTGGCTTCTATTATGGAACTAAGTGTTTCGAATTCAACACGAACCCTTCCAATACCAAACCAATTATCCCCTTAAGTAATAAAATAGTAAAAGCACATACAGAAAGTCTTAAATCAAAGAAAAAGGATCTAGAAAGTAAAACAACTGGTAGGGTCGTTACATTAATAGAAAGAGAAGTTCTCAGCACAAAGATACATTTAAGATATACAGTTCATAGTAACATGACTTTCAAAAGAGATAAAACAAACACAAGTCTTGTGTTAGTTACAAGGACCTAATGAGATTAACAACAAAACAACTATATACATTATTACAACTACTTGGCGAGGTTTCATATCTTGAAATATTTTAATAATAGCATCATTAGAAATACCATCAAACATATTTTTTCCACATAAGGCACCAAACAACCGCTAAAGAATTCATCATTTATTCGACTTCTTAAGTCATTCTTGATAAACTTCATCTCCCAAAAAGCTCTTTCATCATATGCAGTAGCAACTGACAGAAGCAAAGCAAGTCTCACTAAACGAAATACAAGAGGATAATTTGAAGGCTTGTATGTCTGAACTAATCTTTATGAAAGATCACAAAGCCCATGTAGGTCGGAGAATATTTTATCAACATCACAAAAATCAATACTATAACTCGCAAACTGATTCTCAAGAGCACCCATACTAAATTCACAAAGTCGTCAGAATATAACTCGGCCATTCTCATTATTTTCCCGATGTCAAAACTTGAAAATGAGTTAATTGGATTCAAACAAGCAATTCCATGAAGCAAATAAGTCGTCACTTCATCAAAACGTTCATTGTGTTCTTGAATTTGCTAATTAATAATTTTGCAAAATGCTTCAACCGATAATAATGTGAGACTGTACAATCAGCAGGTTTAAGACATGATCTTAAGGAAATAACATATGGCTCATCAAAGTGAGGTATCAAAATATCATATTTGATATAAAATGCTGATATCTTAGCAATAAGAGATTCCCATTCCTCTTCCCTTAACTTTTTAAACCTTTTCTTTGCTACTTCAACAAGTAGCATGGTATTTGCAATTTCCTGTTCTTTTTTTTATAGGCACTGATTGAGCTCATTTTTTATTGCTAAAATATCTCTCATCAAATGCAACATGAATGCAACCTCAAATGTTTGACAAGCCTTGAGATATTCCATTGCCTTGTCTCTTTCATCTGCAGAATGTGCATCAACAACAAACGATTCAAGAACATCAAGAATGGATCGAAACATAAGAATAAAATTATTAAAAGATGTAAAGTGACATCCCCAATGAGTATCACATGCTCTTGAAAGACCAAGTTCTCCATTCAAGCCCCTACCGGTTGTAAGCTTTCCCATATCTAATGCCTCTTGAATTCTTTCTTTTTGAGATTCTCGAAATTCATCCATACGCGTAAAAGAAGATCCCAATATATTCAAAATATTTGAAGCCAATACTACAGGTTCTCCCACTTGAAGACATTTCTTAGAGAACCGCAATAAGGGTAAGTTGAAGTTGATGAGCAAAATAATGAATGGGATAAGCCGATTTACTTTCTCACTTAATTAATATTTTAAGGCCAATAATCTCACCTTGCATATTGCTTGCCCCATTATAACATTATCCACACACATATGACAGACATAAGAAGTGTTGGGCAAGTAAATTAACAATTGTGCTCTTCAGATATGAAACACTAGTATTTTGAATATGAACAACATCAATAAGTCACTCCATCACAAATCCCATTTTATCAGCATATCGTAAGAAAATAGCAATTTGCTCCTTGCGTGACGCATCAGAAGAATCATCAACTAGCAAGGCAAAGTAATCACCATTTAGTTCTTCGATGATAGCTTTAGTTGTTTCTATCTTACATATAGTAACAATATCTTTCTGAATCATTGGCGGCGTCATTTGATCATTTTGAGGAGCATGTTCCAGTAGATAATCATGAATGTTATCACACACTTTTGCATACCATGAGAGAGTTTGAAGAAAATTACCCCTACTAAGTAATGACTTAGCATCATCATGACCTCGAAATGATAAACCTTGAGTTATAAAAAGTCTTACTACATTAACTGAAGCAGTTAAGCGGACCCAATACTCATGCTTAAGTTGATTAGATTTCCTCTCAAATGAAGATTGAATAGACCAGTGTTGCCGCAAATCTTGCTATTTATTTTTTGACCGATTGTGAATGTTATTCTGTCACGATCCAAAATCCAACTAGTCGTGATGCCACCTAATCCAACCCGCTAGGTAAGCCAATTAACACTATCCAATTCCAACTAAATTAATAAGACAATTTAAATAAAAGAAGTTATCTGAATTTTGTACATTCCCCAAGGACTGGTAGTACAAATCGCGAGCTTCTAAGAATAGAGTTTACAAAGCTAGTATGAAGTAAATACATCATCTGTTTGAAAAGTACATAAACAGAGTTTTATGAATCTAAGGCTACCATGAACAAGAGGTAGCTACAACCGGAACGCAGGTACATCTTCAATCCCAGCTCCCGTCGATAGCAGCTACATCAGCAACAACCATCTACACGCAAGGTGCAGAAGGGTAGTATGAGTACAACCAACCCCATATACTCAATAAGTAACAAACCTAACCTTAGGTTGAAAGTAGTGACGATCAGGAACAAAGGTCGGGTCGAACACCAATATCCCACCACAGTGCATAACAACGTAAAGCAAGTAATAAAAAAGTAACTCGGAGATAAAATGCTCATCTTTCTCATAGTTTTTCCGAAAAATAGTTTCGCTTTTCAAGTATATCATTGCAAAACCCAAATCATTTACCGAAATCTTCGAAAATACAAGTAAGTTTGAAAGATGTGATTTTTCCCAAAAATCCTTTCAACAGTGAATGAGTTGTTTCATTTTTCTTTCCAGATAGCAAGTGTAAAATATCTCTCTATGCTGATATATCCATATGTGTGAGAAGTCATGAATGACGTGATACCGTATAACATAAGGAAAATGCATCTCTATAATTGTATGCCATGCGTGCATGTAAATGCCGTGTATCTCAGAGATGAATCATGTACTCACACTCTCAGAGTACTCAATCTCACTGTGTCAAACTTTCTACTCATCATGCCCAGTCACTTAGTACTGTATATGGCCAATCTAGCCTAGGTAAGATCCATCTCGGAATATATGCATCAACTAACCATCAGTCGCTCAGTACTGGGTAAGGCCCAATCCAGCCGTGGGGAAGATCCATCCCCAGGTATATAAATGCTTCGGACAAGATCCATGTCCAGGGAAGATCCATCCCTCAATATATAAATGTTTCGGACAAGATCCATGTCCAGGGAAGATCCATCCCTCAATATAATCAACCGCGCTCACTAGGGGTGTGTGCAGACTCCGTAGGGGCTCCTACAGCCCAAGCGCTATCATAAAATCAGTATAACTGCTTCAGCGTTCAGCCCGATCCCATAACTGACAATCATAACCAGGCTCTCGGCCTCATTCAGTCATCAATCTCTCCAGTCTTACTCACGGGCTCACAATCTCATGAAACTAGCCCGACAACAATGATATGATGCATCAATAAATAACAACTGAGACTGAGATATGATATGAATGCATAAATATGATTGAGTACGTAATATCAATAAAATCAATGAGATGACATCAAAAAATGGCCATTATGGGTCCCAATAGTATCGGCATAAAGCCTAGACATGATATCTTGCATGGATCACAGCTCAATAGCTCAAGTACGTAGAAATTTCATGGTTACAGGTAAGATCCGATAACTACACAGTATCACAGAAATAACGGGGTCACAATTCACTCAGTGCATGCCCACACGCCCGTCACCTAGTTTTGTATCACCTCAACATCAATCACATAGCACGCAATTCGGGATTTCATACCCTCAGCACCAAGTTTAGAAGTTTTACTTACCTCGAACAAGCCAATTCCAATACCGAGCAAGACAAGAGATGCTCCAAAAATGCCATCACACGCGTACCGACCTCTGAACGGCTCAAAACAAGCCAAAAGCAATTCAAATTCATCAGATAAAACCCAAGGAAACAATTCCAAATGATAAAGATCGAATCCTCAATCAAAACCCAAAACTGGCCAAAAGTCACACTCGGGCCCACACCTCAGAACCTGACAAAACTCACAAAAATCCGACAACCCATTCAATTACGAGTCCAACCATACTAGTTTCACTCAAATCCGACTCCGAATTGATGTTCAAAACTCAAAAATTAATATTATGAAACTTTAGGCTAAAACTTGCAATTTCCTCTTTAAATTCATCAACCAATTGCTACAAATAAAGATGGATTCATTAAATGTAATTAAAACCGAGTGTAGAATACTTACCCCAATCCTTGTGACGAAAATTGCTCCAAAAATTGCTCTATTCCGAAGTCCATAGCACAATATGTGATAAAATGACCAACCCTCAAACTTATAACATTCTGCCCTGCGATTCCGCATTTGCGGACAATCGTCGAATCTACGACCGCCACTTTTGCGGTAAAATTTTTGCTTCTGCGAAACAGCCTTACCCAGCAATGCCTTGCACCTGCGGTCTTTAAGCCACTTCTGTGATCGCGCTTCTGCACACTTGAACCGCATCTGTGGTTGCACATGTGCGTCAAAGCACCCGCACCTGCGATACTCATGCCCAGCTCCCCTTCACGCTAATGCAACATGAATGAAAATGATCCGAACCTCATCCAAAACATACTCGAGCCTCTCAGGACCCCATCCAAATATATCGACAAGTCCCATAACATTACACGGACCTACTCGAGGCCTCAAAACACACATAACAACATCGAAACGATGAATCACACCTCAATTCAAAATCAATGAACTTTGCAACTTCAAACTTCCACTATCGATGACGAAACATATCAAAACGTCTGATTGACCTCAAATTTTGCAAACAAGTCACATTTGACATTTCAGACCTGTTCCAAGTTGAGAAATTGAAATCCGACCGCGATATCAAAAAGTCCACTCCCGGTCAAACTTTCCAAAATTCCAACTTTTGCCATTTCAAGCCAAATTCTACTACGGACCTCCAAATCACAATCCGAACACGCTCCTAAGTCCAAAATCACCCAACAGCGCTAACGGAAACATCAAAAATCCAATCCAAGGTCAAATACTAAACTTGGTAAACTCTTTCAAATTTAAAGCTTCCTAGTTGAGAATCATTCTTCCAAATCAACCCCGAATAAGCTGAAAACCAAAACTGACGATTCACACAAGTCAAAAATACATCATACGGAGTTACTCCCGCTCATAAACTACCTAGAGAAGTGCAAATACTCAAAATGACCGGTTAGGTCATTACATCCCCCCCCCCCAACTTTAACATACGCTCATCCTCAAACGTGCCAAGAGTTGTTCCGAAAGCCATCAAACCGTTGTGTAACCTTACCATACACATACCCGGAGGGTGATCCCACGTCGCCATACCCCATATAGGTCTGATAACACAACATAACTGAAATTTCTTAATTCAACCTAGCCCATAAGCCTTGGAATCCAATTTTCGACATCCGAAATTTCTATAAGATCCGAATCTCGCATCTACACACTATATAAGTTTGAACAAGCTGTATCAAGCCTTCACCATAAACCAAGATGTAATCACATGATATACCACATGACTCAATTACTCATAGCGATAATTTCTAATCACAGTAGTTGCTCAAAACAACCCAATACTGGTAATAAACCTCATATCAAACAAAGCCTCGTTCTGAAACCTTTGTACACTACCGATGATGAAAGAAACATGCAGAACTCATAACCATTCATCAGATTAACAAGTCATGGAGCTCCCTTTCTTTCGACAAGAACTATAGCCAATCTCTAAGCCGACTTTCGATACTATCCTTCCAAATACACCACAATCAAATCCGATAGCACCCATCCTAGATCCAAAGATCTCATCTTATCAAATACCATTTACTCTACAGACATGATAAATCAATATAATCTAAAGCCACAACCCGTGCAACCCGCGCAATCCGTGCACCAATAAGCAACATTCCGAATGTACTCAATCATGGAAAATGACTCAAACGAGAGAACTGTCCCACAAGCTTAACAAGTACCGTCACAACGAAATGCTGAAAATCCATCACAGACCGTAGAACCATAACACACGAATATATCACAAGGAATCACACCTCAACATGACTCTGCTACAACGTGTGACCCCATCCAAACATTGGTCCATATAATATAGCTCGAGCTACCCTGCTCAAAATCAATAACCAAGCGAAATCCGACATCAAGTACCCAAAGTGCATTACCATGACCACGAAGAGCAAATAACACAATACCACGATCCAGAAAGAACATAACCAACGCGCAATCAATCATGCAATACCCAAATACTCATCTCGCTCAAATTTTGCTATAAAGCCCAAACAGAACCGCACCGTATGCGAACTAACTAATAAATCACAACCCCTCGTAGCATAGAAGAGTAACTCACATATCATTTAAGAACACAAATAATCTCAACAACAACAGAATGGCAAATCCCTCAACAATAGCAGTATGGAGCCAACCAATCCGACTTAGTGTAGAATACACATCCTAATTGGGCCTACCAATGGACCCCCAAATCAACTCTGGTCACCCACAAATAGGTAAATAACCCTCCGAAAGTTCACAATGATTGAATCATAACACATACTATCATCTGGATAGCTTCGGCCGCGACTTCACAGTTCACAACCATTAAACAATCTGCTCCTGAGAACTCCCAGTCTCCAAATCCATAGAATACACGAATCGCCATATCTGATCCCAACCTCACCGCCCGAATGTCGAACACACCTCCCATACACGATCATCCCACGAGGAATACTTCTATAATTCTTCTGTGCCACATAGCAAAATTGAATATCAACAGTCGTTCAACCAGGAGTGTTGCAGTACCAATGAAGTACCTATAAATCAAAACGCATTGCCCCTTCTGAGATGTACACTCTCCTCAGCAATACCAAATAGTAATATCATTTATCTAGTCATCTGAAACTGTCTATGCTGCCTAAGGCTTCATGACCTTCTCTTCAAAACTGAACCGCGATCTTACACAGGCAAATCTCAATCCTACACAGCACACAGCATCTATCATTTCATCATATGAAAAGTACCAAAATCTCATAATCCACTCCGAGTCATAGAAAACTACATACTCAATCAGCTAGAAACCTTCCATTTGATCTCATCCAGGAGAAAATCCCAATTCGCAACATGTTCCTCACGCCAGTAGGAAATATTCCCCTCGACCGTGATAGAAATCATCGAGAACTCTTCAAAGCCCATTTGCACATAACCAAGCTATCAGAACCGAATCTCTTTAACTCAACCAAGCCAGGCAGGTTGCCAAACCCCAAGAGCATTGCCATGAAGCACCTGTAGAGACTCGCCATGTCATAAGTACCCAAAGAACCGATTATATCCATGACTATGTTGATCCATCCTACTACCAAGTTGTCCTAATTCTCCGATTTCTTCCCGAATTGCCTTTAAATTGATACTTTTCCTTGCTAGATTACTACTATCCTTAACCAAAACTTGCCCCATGAACTATAGCATAGAACCACACCTCCTTAAGACTCATAAGCCGTTGAATTCCATCTTAACTACCCCAAAAGTATCACAACCGAGATACCCACTCCGAAGAGACCTTCTGTGAAACTAAAGTTTTTCCTTCACCTTCCTGATACTGAAATGTAGAATCCATAAGGATATAGAAACATCACAAGTCTCGGCACCATCCAATATAAATCTCAAGTTCTAGCCATATACAAATCCTGAAGATTCCCAATTGCTACATATAAATCTTGAATCCATTAGAACCATTCTCGAGAGCCATTCACTCGTCTCAAACCTCAATTAAACTAACTAAACGGATCGAACGACCCATGCCCCATTAGCACACCAACACCCTAAGAAGTAATCTACATTTCTAAGTAACCGAGTAGACCCCTACTCCCAACACACTGCATCCGTCATGAATAACAAACTTGATTCATTCCATGATTCCCATATACCCACTGAGTGTAATACAATCCGCATCCATAAATTTTCTTACTTGAGTCATTCTCGAACTCGACCCCTACAAGTCATAACTGATTCAGAAGTAAACCTCAAACCGAAACCAATACAACACATAGCCATGCAGTCAACTTATCAATAGCATACTCCCCCACTTGACTCAAAACCATAGATCAAAACACAGAGTAACTCAAAATGCCCATACAATATTATTGCCATAATACCGCAGTGAGATTCAACTAAATTCTTCATAAGCTCATGTAACACAAACCATCTAATGTCTCAAATTATCTGCAAATCTCGCATTCACCCTTGTAACAGTCAAGCCAACTCTCATAAGCGAACCAAACTCAAATTTCAATACATATAATTCACTGGTAAAAAAGAACTCGCTACAAAGCAACATAGGGATCACACAAACCTCAGGACACCCCGCAGGAGATAACCCACTTGCTTTGCCTCAAACTGACATCTCTCTATACTCTTCTACAGTCATAACTATTACGCAATCTCTTAATCCTCCCGAGTCTGAACTCATATCACGACATGAAAATCTACTTCACTCCACAACTAAACAACATGAAAGATCCTTCAACACACCCATAACTCGAGACTATACGTCAAATCAAGATAGAAATTAAGCACCCAATAGTCCTTTCTACATCTCAAGCAAACTCTTCTCATCCCATTCATACAATCTGAACACATCTCGCACTCACATCATACTCATCACATAGTTATCCAATTACAAATTCACTAATAGGGACGCTACCAGACATATAAGTTCAAAAGCACATGTTCACACAATCAAAATCTCTGTGCTCAAGATACAGTCAAAACTCGGCCTTAAGTCCTCCATGCCGGTTCATCATCACACAGAAATCATATCTCGCACCTCATTCATGGAATCACAAGTCGTCGATGCACAGCTGATAGCGAGTGCTCGTGTGCATATACAAATGCGTGGAAAGAATTCAAAAAGTTACGCTTCAAGCTGAATCAATGCCACACAATAAGGAAAGAAAGATGGGAATCATATATCCTAAATGCCCTGTAGCCTCTCGAAGATAGGTATAGATATCATCATACCGATCCGTAAGACTCTACTAGACACTTGCTCATGACTTGTAGAACATACGAACCTAAAGCTCTTATACTAATCTGTCACGACCCAAAATCCAACTAGTCAGGATGGCACCTAACCCAACCCGCTAGATAAGCAAATTAACACTATCCAATTCCAATAAAATTAATAAGACAATTTAAATAAAAGAAGTTATCTGAATTTTATACATTCCCCAAGAACCGGTAGTACAAATCACGAGTTTCTAAGAATAGAGTTTACAAAGCTGGTATGAAGTAAATACATCATCTGTTTGAAAAGTACATAATCAGAGTTCTATGAATCTAAGGCTACCATGAACAAGAGGCAACTACAACCGGAACGCAGGTACATCTTCAATCCCAGCTTCCGTCGATCACAGAAACATCAGCAGCCAACATCTGCACGCAAGGTGCAGAAGTGTAGTATGAGCACAACGGACCCCATGTACTCAATAAGTAACAAACCTAACCTTAGGTTGAAATTAGTGACGAGCAGGAACAAAGGTCGGGTCCAACACCAATATCCCACCATAAAGCATAACAACGTAAAGCAAGTAATAAAAGAAGTAACTCAGAGATAAAATGCTCGACTTTCTCATAGTTTTTCCGAAAAATACTTTTGCTTTTCAAGTATATTAGTGAAAAACCCAAATCATTTACCGAAATCTTCGAAAATACAAGTAAGTTTGAAAGGTGTGATTTTTCCCAAAAATCCTTTAAACAATGAATGAGATGTTTCATTTTTCTTTCCCGATAGCAAGTGTAAAATATCTCTTTATTCTCACATATCCATATGTGTAAGAAGTCATGAATGACGTGATATCGTACAGCATGAGCAAAATGCATCTCTATGCATGTATGTCATGCGTGCATGTAAATGCCATTTATCTTAGAGATGAATCATGTACTCACACTCTTAGAGTACTCAATCTCACTGTCTCACACTTTCTGCTCATCATGCTCAATAACTCAATACTGTATATGGCCAATCCATCCCAGGGAAGATCCATCTCGGAATATATGCATCAACTGACCATCAGTCGCTCAGTACCAGGTACGGCCCAATCCAGCCCGTGGAAGATTCATCCCCAGGTATATAAATGCTTCGGACAAGATCCATGTCCAGTGAAGATCCATCCCTCAATATATAAATGCTTCGGACAAGATCCGTGTCCAGGGAAGATCCATCCCTCAATAAAATTAACCGCGCTCACTGGGGGTGTGTGCAGACTCCGCAGGGGCTCCTACAGCCCAAGTGCTATCATAAAATCAGTATAAATGTTACGGCGTGCAGCCTTATCCCATAATTGTCACCGATAATCAGGCTGTCGGCCTTACTCAGTCATCAATCTCTCCAGTCTCACTCACGGGGTCACAATGTCATGAAACTAGCCCGACAACAATGATATGATGCATCAATAAATAACAACTGAGATATGATATGAATGAATGAATATGACTGAGTATGAAATATCAATAAAATCAGTAAGATGACAACAAAAAAATGGCCAATATGGGTCCCAACAGTATCGGCATAAAGCCTACACATGATATCTAGCATAGATCACAGCTAAATAGCTCAAGTACGTAGAAATTTCATATTTACATGTAAGATCATGTAACTACACAGTACCACTGAAATAACGGGGTCACAATTCACTCGGTGCATGCCCACATGCCCGTCACCTAGTATGTGCGTCACCTCAACATCAATCACATAGCACGTAATTCGGGGTTTCATACCCTCAGCACCAAGTTTTGAAGTGTTACTTATCTCGAAAAAGCCAATTCCAATACCGAGCATGCCAAGTGATGCTCTGAAAAATGCCAGCACGCGTGTACCGACCTCCGAATGGCTCAAAACTAGCCAAAAGCAACTCAAATTCATCAAATAAAGCCCAAGGAAACTATTTCAAATGATAATGATCGAATCCTCAATCAAAACCCAAAACTGGCAAAAGTCACACCCGGGCCCATGCCTCGGAACATGATAAAACTCACAAAATCCGATAATCCATTCAATTATGAGTCCAACCATACTAGTTTCGCTCAAATCCGACTCCGAATCGATGTTCAAAACTCAAAAAATCACATTATGAAACTTTAAGCCAAAACCCCCATTTCCTCTTTAAATTCATCAATTGCTAAAAATAAAGATGGATTCATGAAATATAATCAAAACCGAGTGTAGAATACTTACCTCAATCCTTCTGATGAAAATTTCTCCAAAAATCACTCCATTCCGAAGTCCATAGCTTAATATGTGATAAAAATGACCAACCCTCGAACTTATAACATTATGCCCAGCGATTCCGTATTTGCGGACAAATCGTCACATCTACGACCACCACTTTTTCGGTAAAACTTTGCTTCTGCGAAACAGCCTGACCCAGCAATACCTCGCACCTGCAGTCTTTAAGCCGCTTCTGCGATCGCGCTTCTGCGCACTTGAACTGCATCTGCGATTGCGCAGGTGCGTCCAAGCATCCGCACCTGCGATCTTCACGCCCAGCTCCCCTTCGCGCTTCTGCGATGAGACTGCCACTTTTGCGGCTCCGCACCTGTGCCCAACACTCCGTAGCTGCGGTCACACCAGAACCAGAAATCTTTAGCAATGCAACATGAATGAAAATGATACGAACCTCGTCCGAAACTCAATCGAGCCATTCGGGACCCCGTCCAAATATACCGACAAGTCCCATAACATAACAGGGACCTACTCGAGGCCTCAAAACATACATATGAACATCGAGTTGATGAATCACACCTCAATTCAAAATCAATAAACTTTGCAACTTCAAACTTCCACAACCGATTTCGAAACCTATCAAATCACGTCCGATTGACCTCAAATTTTGCACACAAGTCAAATTTGACATTACGGACCTGTTCAAACTTTTGGAATTGGAATCCGACTCCGATATAAAAAAGTCCACTCTCGGTCAAACTTTCCAAAATTCTAACTTTCGCCATTTCAAGCCAAATTCTGCTACGAAGCTCCAAATCACAATCTGAACGCACTCCTAAGTCCAAAATCACCCAACGGAGCTAACAGAGCCATCAAAAATCCAATCCGAGGTCAAATACTAAAAAGTCAAACTTGGTCAACTCTTTCAAATTTAAAGCTTCCTAGTTGACAATCATTCTTCCAAATCAAACCTGAATAACCTGAAAATCAAAACCAGCGATTCATACAAGTTAAAATATATCATACGGAGTTTCTCACACCCGTAAACTACCGAGAGAAGTGCAAATACTCAAAACGACCGGTCGGGTTGTTACATACTCGACCCACCAATATGTTTATCAAAACTTTTCTTTTTATGACAAATCTTAAACCCTGTACTTGAAAATACATCACATCTACCTTGATGAATATTATTATCTTTACATATATAATAATACAAATAATAGGCTGCATCTTTACTTACACTGTAGTCCAACCAATCATGATATTCATCATCAAATCATTTAGGATACATTGATCTAGAAATATTTGTTTAAGGAAAGTCATGAAGTCGTGGTTGACAAGGACCTTGTCGAAGGTATCCTCTTCTAATAACATCACGACTATTTGAATGGAAGTCCAAGATTTAAGTTCTTTTCTTCGGGTCAAACTTTAAAGAGTTCAAATCACATTCATGAGAAGATGATATTTCTGGGTGGTTGATATTCTCTTCCCTAGATAGGTTGAGTATGAGAAGCCAAATTTGGTTTTGGTCCTTTGGTAAAATACCTCTTTATTGAATTTTGAGATTAAATTATAAAGTAGAAATGTAGTTAGAAATATAATTATATGAATGTGGTATTAAAGAAGGGTTAGCTTCAACATAAATTAAATAAAAGTGCATGTTCAGAAAAGATTCAAGTAGAAGTACACATTATTCCAAGACTCAATTTTCTTTAGTTAGTATCATCTTAAGTTTCTTTAGTCTAATGTCATTTCAATTTTCTTTAATTTAGGCCAAATTTTTTTAGTGTCGTATTTCAATGGGACATATCACCAAGAGCACCTCTAAAATTGCATTTCGAATTTCTTTTCACTAAAAGTAACACTTACTTTTCCAATACAATTATAAAGGTACTAGCTCTGATACATATTAGAATATTAGTTTGATGTGCTAGGCAACTTATTTTACTTGTAACTACATTATGTCTTAGTTTTTTGTAAGTAATTCACGTGAACTAATTCTCACCCATCAGTATTGAGCCTATGGCTTATGATGAAGCAGTTAAGAGATTATCTGATCATGATGCTTACCTTAATTTTCAATACATGAGAGCTAATTTCAATCCATTAAAAAAATCACAAAAGTTCAGATGGTTTTCTTCAAACAACTTTTTTTCTTCAGCAACAACAACAATAACAAAAAACCTAGTATGTTCCTAATAGGTGGGGTCTGGGGAGGGTAGTCTATACGCAGACCTTACCCCTATCTAATGCAGGTATGGAGGCTGTTTTCAATATACCCTTGGCTGGAAAAAGGTGAGAAGAAGAAGGAGGAGGAGGAGGAGGAGGAGGAGGAGGAGAAAAGCAAGAAAGGAAGAGAGAAGAAAAAAAGAGAGATAAAGGATAAGTAGTTCTAAATAGTAGCAATAGATAATACAATACCTGAGGCGAACAAAACCACATAACACAATAAAAATCTAAGAATATGAAGGGACATGCGTGCTACTAAGACTATCGGTGAGCAATTAAGAAATTGCCTGCTCACCTTCTACCCTAATCCTCAACCTCCTATCAAGGGTATGCCATATCCTACCTAATAACCTCTCCCCAATACTTCTTAGGCCTACCTCGACCTCTTCTCAAACTCGCCATGGCCAATCTCTCACACCTCCTAACACGGGTATCAATGCTTCTCCTCTTAACATGTCTAAACTATCTAAGCCTCGACTCCCGCATCTTGTCCTCCATGGAGGCTATTCCCACTCTGTCTCGGATAGCTTCATCCTTAATCTTATCTCTCCTGGTACACCCACACATCCATCTCAACATCCTCATCTCTGTTACTTTGAACTTCAGCACGTGGGAGTTCTTGACTAGCCAACACTCAGCCCCATAAAGCATAGTCGGTCGAACCACCACTCTATAAAACTTACCCTTAAATCATGGCGGCATATTCTTATCACATAAAATGCCGGAAGCGAGCCTACATTTTATCCATCCCGCTCTGATGTGATGTGCGATATCTTCATCAATCTCCCAATTACCTTCGATAATATACCCGAGATACTTAAAACTAGCTCTCTTAGGGATAACTTGATCATCAAGCTTTATCTCTACGTCTGTTTCCCGTCACTGAATTTGTACTCCAAGTATTTTGTTTTGGTTCTGCTTAACTTGAAACATTTAGACTCCAAGGTCTATCTTCAAACCTCCAACCTCGCGTTAAATCCACTTCGCGTCTCGTCAATCAACACTATATCATTGGTAAATAGCATGCACCGAGGCACCTCCCCCTGAATGTGTCGCGACAGTACATGCATCGCCAAGGCAAATAAATACGGGCTAAGAGCCGATCCCTGGTGCAGCCCCATCACAATAGGAAAATGCTCCTCACTTGTGTCTTAGCACCATCATACATATCCTTAATCACCCTAATGTACACTACCGGAACAGTGCTAGCCTCCAAACACCTCCACAGAACCTTCCTCGAAACTTTATCGTTCGCTTTCTCAAGGTCAATGAACACTACTAGCTTGCTCAATTTAAGTGCTCAGCCTAATGTTCATGCAATTCACCAAAGACTTCAAGAACACAAGAAAATAGAGGCATCATCATCAATTTCATCAATCAGTGATCCCAAGAGTGAGATACATAACTTCAGTAAACAAGCCCATTTGACAATTTCACAAGTTAAGGAGAAGGAAGTTGAATTTTCATCACAAAATAAATCGGTAGTTCAAGAAAAACCTCAGATCAATCTGAATGAATTTCTTCAACAACTTAGAAAACGGAAAAGAGATGATGATAAGGCAGACAAAAGTCATGATCATAACATTAGTTGTTTTACAGAGTCGGAAGGTTCATTGAAAGATGACAGTTCAATTGCAAATTTCTTTGCTGATACAAGTTACAATGGGGACAAATCGGGTGCAATATTAGGGAATTGATGGTGCCAAAACTTTAAGAGTCATTCTCAATAACATCAAGGATGTAATAAGAACAACAAGTATCTATAAAAAAAAGCTTTTAGCCTCCATGATCGAGTCAAAGTATCTCAATTCCGAAAAATAAATCAGCAATTATTTTTCGTAAGTTTATCAAAGCAAATGCACTAGAAAACTCAATAATTTACTGTACCAAAGTCTACAGAATCAAGAATCAAGAAATAACAAGCAAGACTGATTAACCTAAATTAAGAATCAATATTCATTAATAAACACTAATAAAAGTCTGGAAAAAAAAGGTTAGAAAGAGAAAGAAACTTACTTAGGAAGTAATGACGGAAGAAACGTCGGCGATCGACGACCGGCAACCGGCGAGGCAACGGAAAGAAGAATAGTGGCGAGGCAGACAGATGAGAACAGTGGCGTGAGGTAACTAAGAAAGAGAGAGGGAAGGAGTGGTAGATGAGTGAGGCAACAAAGATATATATATATATATATATATATATATATATATATATATATATATATATATATATATATATATACACCTTCTGTAGAAGGCGCAAAGGTCACAAGTTCAATTCATGTTAAGTGCAATCTTATCCTTTTCACTTAAGGGTTTTTTTAACAAAATGAAACGACATCGTTTTGCCCTTTTAATATATTTCCCCCCCATAGACGTGACTGATTGGGATTTGGGTTAAAAATCCCTAACTCTATCTCTCTCTCTCTCTCTCTCTCTCCCCCTCTCTCTCTCTCTCTCTCTCTCTCTCTCTCTCTATATATATATATATATATATATATATATATGTTGAACCCCCTTGATACATGCCAAAAGCTTGGCTCAGCCTATACAACACTATAATTTTTCAACAAAGGGGGTTCGCCCCCTTCCACCCCCTAAATTCGCCCTTGTCGCGTAGTTAATAATTGGCATTAGCACATGTAGTCGAAAAATATTAGGTAACTAGTAACCTCTATAGCTTTACCTTCTTTTTTTTACATTTTTCTATATCCATCAAGGAAAACCTACTCTAGTTCTCTTCCCTAGCAATCATTCAATAACTCATAAAAATTTTGAGATAGTTTTGTAGTTGAAAGAAATGGCAATTCATCAGAAAGAACCATTCACTACAACAATTATGGTCTAACGCCACACTAGTTTTAGACAACGCTTGAAAAGTGTGCCCAAAAATATATTTGGGCACACTTTTAAGAGGTGGCCTTTGAATGGAGCTTTTGGCTACGAAAAATTTGGCTACACTTGTAAAATGTGCTCTTTAATTTATTAGGCCACACTTATTAAACGTTATAATTGGCAACATTTACTTGAGTATGTGGCACTCTTTTTAAGCGTGCTTTTATATTATAATTGAAAAAGCAACACTTTATAAATGTGCTCTAAAAGTCCAACAAAATATTTGGCTAAAATATAATATTCCCTCCAAAAAAATATAATGTTCCCTCCGATATACTCTAGGTAAAATATTATTTTTTCAATTTCAAAAAGACAAAAAGATTTCTCTCCATCGCTAACATCTCTGTGGATACATTAGTTAGGGTTTCTGGCTTCAATATTGTGGATACTGAATCTTCAGGATAATTAGGTACTGTTAATTTCTTCCCTTAATTTCTGCACCTTCTCACTTTGGGTGGTGTTTTTGTTTTCAAAGTATCATCTCAAAGGAAGAATTCCGTTTCCCCTTTCTCTTAGGTACTGTTTTTCACCTTCTCGCCCTCCTCGTTCCAGATTGAAGAAATTTATAAAGCTAAAGAAACGGGAATTCTTCCAATCTCAGGTTGGTGCTGTTCTTCCAGGTTGTTCTCAAATTCCTCCTCTTTATCGTGTTCACATTGAGCATCCCATGTTTGACGATCGTTTGTCACAATTTGTTGCTCATTAGACATCATCTTATTTGTAGATTGTGCTTGAGATAATGCATCCATACTTTTCTCTACATGTTTGTCTGTTGATAGAAGTTGTTGCCCAGAATTAATCTCTTGTTCTCCACATGACTCCATGGATTGGGAAGGAACCTCCTGCACGGACTTATTCACTGTAACCATTAGCTGCTTGATCTTAGGAATAGAATCCCTCAAAAAGGTTGCGTGGGGTTCCTTAACTAGTTTAGCAACTTGTGGATTGGAAAATTGCAGTGTTGGTATAGCTTCATTATATTCTTGTGCATTAAGAGCGTCAAAATAAACAAATTCTGTCCCTAATTTATTCAATTGCTGCTGCTGCTGCATTGCACTGCCTGCATTCAGAGCTTCAGCATTTTTCAAAACACCTAGTGCAGCCTGCTCCATTCCAGTTGTGATTTGATTATCTACATACCATGCCTTTGAACATGTAGAAGCTGCAAACTCGATGGCCATAACATCGAAATGATTTCCTTCAATATTAATTTCCACATATTCTCCAGTTTTTACATTTTGCACACCTTGAGCTTCAGATTTTTGTGCAGCAACTACCTTCCATTGCCCAGCTCTTTTATCAATAGCTGGTCGATTCTCAAAGAAAGACACGATAACGGTTGGTCACATATTGCAACGGAAAGCAAGACTACTGTAATATGTGAAATTAGTGAGAGGACATTATCTCCTCTCCTGATCTTATGAGCGGCAGTCGTGAGTCTTGGAAGCTATGCATCATCTGGCATTTTTATATGTTTCCTTTATGCAATCTAGAGAAATAAAGCATAATGCGCATTGTCAATGTTACATTTCTCTCATTTTACAGCTAGCACTCATGTGGGTACCCTGGAGAGATAGGTGCAGGAGAGAGCTTTTCGAAAAAGGGGAGGAACATGACTTTCTACAACTTAGGACTTGTCTTTTATTTTGTATCAAAACTTTTGGAGCACCCACCAAGTTCCTGTAGGCATAGATGAGTAGGTGTCTTATGTGTAGACCATATCTTTGTGTGGTACTTTCTTTTTGGTATACCTATACGGGGTATTTTCCCCACAACGTCAATAAAATAATACTTTCATCAGAAAATATTTGTCTCATGCTGTCTCGCGCTGGCAGGTCAAATGGTTGAACAAACAATTGAGCAAACTGTGGCCATTTGTTGCCGAGGTAAGCTTTTGGCTCTTATCTTATTGCAATTTTTGCTTCATAAGTCATTTCTGGTAACTTTACTATCATCCAAATTGTGCTTCGCACAGCTAATTAAATTGGAGGTCCTTTCTAACTGATAAACAAAAGGAAGTTTTCTTCTATTGTCAGAGTAATGACCAAATTTTCTGTTATAGTGATCCTCATTTTCTCCTCTTTAGAGAATCTCCCCTCAAAATTTAGTCATTCCCTAGTATGCTACTTGTTCAATACAGAGTTGTGGATCTGGTTTCAGAAAGCAACGTTACGAGCACAGGACTTCAGTGCTTGCGAGCTGCTTTCCTTGTATTGCTTTCCTATATCGAATCAGATATGGTGGCTGCTCAGCATGAATAATTTAGTCAATAAAGTTCACATTATTCATGTGGAAACACTTGTATCAATGTCAAAATGTTAGTTAGATCAGTAACATTTTGTCTCATAGTGTGGTTGAATGAGGTTTCTCCTTTGCAAATGCCATGTTATGAAGTCATAAATCTTATCTCTTGAATATTCGCTATGCAGGCAGCCGAGGCTATTATAAAAGAATCCGTTGAACCTCTTTTGGAAGATTATCGACCACCTGGAATTACTTCATTGAAGTTCAGCAAATTGTCCTTAGGAACTGTGGCACCTAAAATTGAAGGTAGCAACATAATCCATTCATTATCACCGATCAACCAAAAAATAAATCATACTTAATACTGGATTACCTACCAGCACATCCTTGGTGCTTTAAAACATTGTATTTCGTCATCGTTAATTGATTTGTACTTTGGTGCTACATATGAATTGCCTCTTAACTGTATAACAGTTTGATGACTTGATCTGGGACAGAAATTTAAAGTTTATGCAGCCTTGTTTCCTTCAATCAAGTTTTCAAGATAATAAGTACATTTAGTTAGTTTTGCATAACTGACCTTGGTCTTTTAATGCTCAGTGGATCGGGTTGCATTATTCCCAACATCTTTGAAGCCTGCTCATTTACCAACTTGTTCAGTAGTAGCATTAGTAGGTCGACAACCTCCTGTAACTGTCACCATAGGATCCAGATCTGTTCTATCAATAGTGGGGGTCAATGGAACAGTAGTTTTCCAAGTATCATTATTGGATTGCAAACCTCCAGCCGAGTTTTCCATTTTGTCCAATCTAGATGCTGTAGCATTTTGTTTCTCTAAATCCTCAACACTTACAGGTTCATGTCCCTCACCAGTCACAGTATCAACATCATAAACTATGCATCAGGTTGTTCAGTTGTAGCAATACTAGGTCGATCACCTTGTGCTGTTGTCACAATAACACTGCCATGACCTCCTTTATTCCACATCCTATTTCCTGCATCAATAACCATAGGTTTAGACATCCTAGCTAATACATGAGCTACAGGAACAATATTAACAGCATTGTTGAAGCACTGTGCATCAGCATGACTATTAACTTTTGGTCCAGCTGTTGTTGCTGCCTCGATTTCACCTTGTAAAATTAATACATGCTGCTTCCCACTATCATTCAAATTACTGCCATTCCCTCTATCAATCTACACCCTATTTCCTGCATCTCGAACCTTAGCTTGAGACAACCTAGTTAGAGCACGATCTACAGGAGCAATAACATCATTCTTTGCTATAACTGAGTTGTTCAAAATCTGCTACTGCCCATTATTTCTGGTATCTTCTGTATTTAACTCCATTATTTGGCTAGCTCTTTTTGCATTCAGATAGTCCCTAGCATCACCTCGAAGTTTTTCAATGACTGGACCAGCTGCCTCGACCATTAGAAGACCATCTTGAGACGTAACCCCTGTTGCTTCCTCTACCATCGCCTCTGTTCCAGCTTGTTCTTTCATAATTCGACACACCTTGTCGTCATTTCCTTGATGCTTGCAATAAGTGCAATATTTAGGAAGATTGTCGTACACTACCTCCTGGTAATGCACGATTATTTTACCCGAAATTCTGTCCACAATCTAAAGCTTAACCTTCTTAGGATGTTTGTCGAGCAGATCAAGAATCACCTTGACCCTAGCAGCACTAGGTCGTGTTCTTTCTTGCGTCGCCTTATCCACAGCAAGAGCCTTACCAACAGCTGAAGCAATAGACTAGTAATTTTAAAATATGACTAGTTCTGGAGTTTCTTCTTTTGAGTTGAAGAAATCAGAAATAGCTAGTTAGATTTTTATATCTTAACTTCTTTTAATTATATAATATTTGTACGAACAAAACACCTTTTAGGTGTCACTATACTTGCCAAAGTGCACATGAAACTTTTTGGTGCGCAGAACTATTTTATATTCTTCATGAAAAACTTTGTTTAGAATTTTATTACTTTCTGTCTTTGTTTTGTGGATCCTAATTTTACTTTTTTTATCCAAGAAGATAAGTCACGCTCGGGAAGATTTGCGGTGGACTTAAAGTTGTATTTGGCTTAGCTTAAAGTCATGACTAGGTAAGAAAGTCCTATTAGTTTACAACACATGATTTTACAGATTTATTCTTGACATTTAGGATTTAGTTTTATCATATAATTAATGCTTAAATGATTATATATTTCAAGATCTAATAAATTTTATTTTTAGGAATTCAAATGTTCCATCCAAGGAATGGATGGATTTACCAAGGTATAGCAAAGAGTATATCGAGGGTGTTCAATCTTTCTTAGATTTTGCTTACTCTTATGGAGATCCTCAAGGCGAAGAAATTCAATGCCCATGTGCAAAGTGTTGTAATATTTGTTGGACTCGAAGGAATGTAGTGTATGACCATCTAATATGTTATGGGTTTGTTCAAGGTTATACAAGATGGATTAATCATGGGGAATGGGAAATTTCGATGAATTCTAATTGTGACATGGATGATAATGTTTACTCGTACGATGATATTGATGGGTTGTTGAATGATCAATTTAGAAATGTTGCACATGCTGGAGGAGTGTATGAAGGCCCAAATGAAGATGCCAATAAATTCTATAACTTAGTTGACGAGGCAAGCCAAGAACTATATCCTGGTTGTAAAGGATTCTCTAGATTATCTTTTACAATCCGTCTGTATTTGTTGAAGTGTCTACATGGATGGAGTAATGCGTCTTTCACTTCTCTTTTAGAGCTATTAAAAGAGGCGATGCCTGACTTGAACATTCCTATATCCTACAATAAAGCCAAATCTATGGTAAAGGATCTCGGTCTTGATTATGAAAAAATTGATGCATGTCCCAATGATTGCATGCTATTTAGGAATGACCATAAGGATGATGAATATTGTCATGTTTGTGGATCATCTCGATATATTAAATATCCTGAAGTAGATAGCGATCTTGAGGCTTCCAAAAAAGGTCATCGTGTTCCAACAAAAATTTTGAGACACTTTCCATTAATTCCTAGACTTAAAAGGCTATTTATGTGCTCAAAGACAGCAGATATATTGAGGTGGCATGACGAGGAGCGTTCTAAAGATGGAAAGTTAAGGCATCCTGCTGATGGGCAAGCATGGAAAGACTTTGATAGCTTGCATTCAGAATTTGCAAGGGATTCTCGCAATTTGAGACTTGGCTTAGCAAGTGATGGGTTCAATCCATTTCGGACCATGAGCATATCTCATAGCACATGGCCAGTTATTTTAATGGTGTATAATTTACCTCCTTGGATGTGCATGAAGCCAGAGTACTGTATGCTTTCTTTGCTTATACCTGGGCCACGATCACCTGGAAATGACATTGACGTTTATTTACAACCATTAATAGAAGAGTTAAATGTTTTGTGGGAGTCCGGGGTAGAAACATATGATGCTTCAAGAGATCAAACCTTTCAAATGTGAGCAGCTCTTTCATGGACAATCAGTGACTTTCCTGCATATGCTATGTTATCTGGTTGGACTACAAAGGGAAAGTTGGCTTGCCCTTGTTGTAATTATGGCACTAATTCTCGTTATCTTAAACATAGTCGAAAAATGTGTTATATGGATCATCGTGTTTTTCTGTCTATGGATCATCCTTGGAGATCTAATAAAAGGTCTTTCAATGGAAAAACATAATTTGGCCTCCTCCGCCTTTGTTAAAGGGAACTGATGTTCTTAATAGCTTATAGAATTTTAACAATGTGTTTGGGAAGAAGCGAAAGAGAACAAATGATGGCCCTTGGAAAAAAAGGTCAATTTTTTTTGAATTACCTTATTGGCAGCACAACTCGTTACGTCATAACCTTGACGTAATGCATATAGAGAAAAATATAGTGGATAATGTGACTGGAACTATTTTGGACATTCCTGGCAAGACAAAGGATCATGCAAATGCTCGTTATGATCTGAAAGAGATGGGCATTAGGAAGAACCTTCAACCAAAGGATACAAAGGATGGCAAGAACACAAAGTTTGCAAAAGCATGCTTCTCAATGACCAATGGTGAGAAATCAGTTTTCTGTGGTGTTTTAAAGACAGCAAAGCTACCTGATGGTAATGCTTCCAACATATCCAGGTGTGTGCAGCTAGATGAAAGAAAATTATCCGGTTATAAAACCCATGATGCCCACTTCATGTTACATTACTTGTTGCCAATACCAGTTAAAAGCATACTTCCTGATCATGTTGCTATCCCTTTGATTCGTCTAAGTTCTTTCTTTCGCCATTTATATCAAAAAGTTATCACAGTGGAAGAGCTAGATTGCTTGGAAGTAGAGATTAGAGAAACAACGAATCAATTGGAAAGAATTTTTCCTCCAACTTTTTTTGATATAATGATTCATTTGGCAAATGAGGTAAGGTTGGGAGGTCCAGTTCAAAATCGATGGATGTATCCTCCTGAAAGGTATATGTGTACATTAAAATCATATGTTCGCAACAGAAATTATCCATAAGGATCTATTGCTGAGGCATATTTGGTTGAAGAGTGTTTGGCTTTATGCTCTAGGTACTTATATGGAGGTGTAAAGACTCGATTTAATCGACGACCCCGAAACAATGATGAATATGATTCAATTAATGCACAATCTTCTAGTTTGTTCCCTAATACAGGTTGTCCTTTAGGAGCAAAAAAGAGTGATCCAATTGTTTTAGATGACATATCACTAAATCAGGCACATATATACTTATTGAACAATTGTGATGAAGTTCAAGAATATATAAGGTAATTTAATCACTTATAGCATTTATTTGTGTGGATTGTTATTAAATTACTTTATTTATCATTTTACTAACAAATAAAAATACTTGTTGTGTAGAGAATATGAGGTTGAGGTTAGTAATCAGAGACGAGGATCAAAATGGAGCAAGGCCAAGAAGTATAGTCAAAACTTCTCTCAATGGTT
>NW_017670409.1:480203-541355 GCF_001879085.1 Nicotiana attenuata | reverse complement strand
TATATATATATATATATATATATATATATGTGTGTGTGTGTGTGTGTGTGTGTGTGTGTGTGTGTGTGTGTGTGTGTGAGAGAGAGAGAACTTGATGCAAACAAATATAGTTTTTTAACCACAAAATTGTGGCTAATAAAATAATTTTGTAAAATAATTTTGTAATGTAGACAAAATGGCCACGCTTAGAAAGTGTGGCCATAGGGAATGTCAATCTGGCATTGCTAATGATAAATGTTGCTCTAGAAGCCACACTTGCTAAGCGTAGCCTATAACGTAACAATAATCACGCTTTATAAGTGTAGCCTTATGTCAACAAATCGTGGCTATATCAGAAAATATAAGTGTGGCCTTTGTACCGTATTGGCCACACTTTTAAAGCGTGGCTTCTAAGGCAACGCCTACAAAGCGTGGCCAATAATCAAAGGTTACGGTACTTTAGGCCACCCCCGAAAAAGCGTTTCCTAAAGCCATAAAGTGTTGCCTTTGCCCAAATACTACACTTCTTGGCATTTTAGGCCACACTTCTCAGGGGTGGTTGTAGGCCTAAAATGTTGTAGTGTTACATCCATCTGAAGGACCATGTCCTTCCAACCCTGTGCAGCTAGAACATCCAACAACCTAAGCATGCCTGGCTCCTCCAGGTCTTTCAGCAGCCTACCCCTCAATATCTTCCTTCTGGTAAAAATAACAAAACGATCTTGCTCTTGTTCAGACTCCTCCTCCTCTTCTTCTCCACTCCACTCTTCATCTTCTTCTTCAGTAATTTTCACTTGTTTTCCCTTTAATGCAGACCTAGTTCTTCTAGCCAAAGAAGGTTCAGCAGGTACAGATTTTGAAGACTTCTTTGCAGGAGTCTTGGTTCTTTTTGGTTTGTCAGTGGGAACCTCCACAGTTGTACTTCTCTCTTGATGGACCAGTTCCATCTTCTCCTCCTCTTCTTCAGCAGCCTCAGAACTTTCCACTACCTTTTCTTTTCCCTTTTCCTTCTTCTTTTTCTTACTCTTCTCTAATGCTTCCTGCAGTTCTGCTTCACGTTGCCTTACTTTGCTCCTTGTAGCTCTTCCTCTAGGTACAGAAGTAGCAGCAGTCTTGGGAGATGTTACTTTGCTTTTCTTTGAGGGTTCAGAAGCAACTGGGGTCCTTTGTGAAGACGCCTTGCGCTTCTTTGGGTCATAACTTGCCCCTACTTTCTTTAGCATATCTGCTAAAGTCTCATCCACAAAAGAACCTTGTTCTTCTTGTTGCTTACTCATTTGAACAATTCCCTCAGCAACCTCTCCTGATCCGCTTCCCCCTGACTTTAAGCCACCTTCTTCTCCACCACCACATATAGCAAGAACCTCCCCTTTCTTTTTCTTTCTCCTCCTACTAGACTCAGCCCCTTCAACATTTTTCACAGAACCCACCAATACAAACCTACTATCTTCCTTCTCTGCTACATCAGAAAATACAAAATAGGTGCTTACCTCACCTGGGGTTTCTTGACTCTGGTCATTATCAGAAGACCCAGGTTCTTCTCCTTCACTAGCAGAGATGAACTTTTCAGACTCAGAGCTTGAGTCAGATTCTTCAGCTGAAACCTCTTTCCTTTGACTGGCCTTTAATTTCTCGTTCAAGGCTTTTCTGAGAGAACCTGATGCTACAGTTTTTTTTGGCTAACATCTTTTGCTGGCGAAATCTGGGTTTTGGGGTTTCAACTGGAGGTGTTGATGATGAAGGTATTAGGGGAAACAAGTGGGGGAGTTCCAGGATTTTCTTGAGGATTAGTCAAGGCGGAGTATTTCTGGAAATCTTTTGGGAATTTTTGGAGAAGAAAAGGGGATTATCAGAAGTATTTGAGAAGTGAATGGCGGTTATGAGTGATGAGAGAAGGTGTGGAGTGTATTTAAAGAGGGATCATGATTAAGCCTGTAACGACAGCCTTTTCAGTAGTCAATTAGGAGTCTAATCAAATTAGAATTCCGGTCTCTTTAGAGATTAATGAGTGACGCAAGTTTTTAAAAAAATCCTGTTTTAGTTAGACTCCTAAGATAATGAAACTGGTTCAATGCTCAACGGATAGAATTTCTGAAAGTTTGGTGTAATTAGGACTTCTGCTCATGATTGGTAATTTTATCTTTCTAATTGTGCAAAGTATAGAAACATACCTGAACTTTCTCATGAGCATATACTGATGAACCAAGTTCTTCAAGTAAGACTTCTCTTGATCATGCCTCAAATGTCAAAATAGAAAAACTTTGTAAGAGATTAAAGATTCATATAAACACATGTCACAGGAGTATACTAATTAAAGTATGAGACTGAGTAAGAATTAGTCTAGATATTTACATTGAATTAAGAACTCCTAACCAAATTTTTTTTTCATTGTTTTTTTTTTATTTTTCAAATTTTTTTTACCTGTTCCTTTCAAACTTTTCTCTACTCAGTGCTTTAGTGAAGATGTCAGCTATTTGTTTATCAGTAGCACAAAATTCTATGGAGATTAACCATTTCTCATAGTTATCTCTTAAGAAGTGGTGTCTCAAATCTATGTGTTTGGTCCTTTTATGATGAACAGGGTTCTTTGTCATACTTATAGCACTAGTGTTATCACAAAATATTGGAATACACCCCACTTCAATTCCAAAGTCTACCAGCTGTTGTTTGATCCATAGCAATTGAGCACAACAAGAGGCAGCATCAACATATTCAGCCTCACCAGTAGACAGGGCTACTGAATTTTGCTTTTTGGTAGCCCATGACACTAGACATGACCCCAGGAAATGTGCCATACCTGAAGAACTTTTCCTGTCCACTAAGAAACATGCATAATCAACATCAACATATCCTACCAGATCAAAATTACTACCATTGGGATACCAAAGACACAAATATGTGGTGCCTTTCAGATATCTCAGTATCCTCTTGACAGCAGTCAAATGTGACTCCTTTAGATTTGCCTGGAAACGAGCACAAAGTCCTACACTGAAAACAATGTCAGGTCTGCTGGCAGTAAGATACAAAAGTGAACAAATCATACCCCTATACAACTTTTGATCAACTGATGAACCAGGTTCATTAACATCTAATTTACTGGCAGTTGCAATAGGTGTATCTATTTCTATGGAGTCCTCCATTTTAAACTTTTTGATTAGTTCTGTTGTATACTTCTCCTGATGGATCATGGTCCCATTTTGACTTTGTTTGATCTGCAAGCCTAGGAAGAAATTTAGTTCACCCATCATACTCATTTCAAACTCACTTCCCATTAATTTTGCAAAGTCCTTACTCAACCTAATAGTAGTGGCCCCAAATATTATATCATCAACATATATTTGTACAACAAGGAGGTATTTACCTTTTTCCCCTAGGAACAAAGTGCTGTCAATTTTACTTCTTTTGTACCCATGCTCCAATAGGAATTTTGATAGTCGTCCATACCAAACTCTTGGGGCCTATTTGAGCCCATATAAAGCTTTGTCCAGCTTGTACACATGCTCAGGACATTCCATGCTTTCAAATTCTGGAGGTTGTTTCACAAACACTTCCTCCTTGAGGTAGCCATTTAGGAAGGCACTTTTGACATCCATCTGATGAAGAGTGAATTCCATATAAGCTGCAAAGGCAATGAGGAGTCTGATTGCCTCTAGTCTTGCAACTGGAGCAAAGGTCTCATCATAGTCAATGCCTTCCTCTTGGTTGTAGCCCTGAACCACCAGCCTTGCCTTGTTTCTTGTAATAGTTCTATCTTCATCAAGTTTGTTCCTGAAGACCCATTTGGTGCCAATGACTGACCTATCCTTAGGTCTAGGAACTAGATGCCAGACTTGACTTCTTTCAAATTGATTGAGTTCCTCCTGCATAGCATTTACCCAGTCTGCATCCTGCAAAGCCTCAACATCATTTTTAGGTTCAATAAGAGATAGAAAAGCATCAAATGCACATAGATTCTTTAATTGTGATCTAGTTTTGACTCCAGATATTGGATCATTAATGATGTTCTCAATGGGATGAGAACTTTGATACTTGTGAGATTTCACCAACAACTGGTTTCTACTAGATGATTCTCCTGTGTTCTGTTGATGAGGAACAGGTTCATGAACAGGTTCTTGTAAAGAGTTTGTTTCATTTTCTCCCTGATTAGTTCCCCCTGTCGGGTTGCCCAGACTAGAAGAACCTGTTCCATCACCTGTTCCTTCTTTTGATGCTGCTTCAGTCAATTCTCTTACCAAGCCAATGGCTTCATCTTCATGTTCCTGTCTCTCAGAAAGAATGTTAGTTTCATCAAATACAACATGCACACTTTCTTCTACACACAGAGTTCTTTTATTAAATACTTTATATGCTTTGCTATGTGAAGAATATCCCAAGAATACTCCCTCATCACTTTTGGGATCAAACTTACCTAGGGAGTCTTTTCCATTATTGTGCACATAGCACTTGCAACCAAATGCCCTAAGGTGGGATATGTTTGGTTTTCTCCCTTAAAGTAACTCATAGGGAGTTTTCTCAGCAAGAGGTCTAGTCATGCATCTATTGATTATGTAACATGCAGTGTTTACAGCCTCTGCCCAGAAGCTGTGGGGTTATTTGCTAGAGAGAAGCATGGTCCTTGCCATATCCTCAAGGGTCCTGTTCTTTCTTTCAACTACACCATTTTGCTGAGGAGTTCTAGGGGCAGAGAAGTTGTGATCTATACCATTTTCATCACAATATTCAGCAAATTTTACATTTTCAAATTCAGTTCCATGATCAGATCTAATGGATGCAAGTTGATTTCCTAATTGTTTCTAAGTTTTTCTAACAAAGGCAGTAAACATTTCAAATGCCTCATCTTTGGATGTTAGAAATAGTACCCAGGTAAATCTAGAATAATCATCAACAAGCACCATCACATATTTCTTTCCACCTCTGCTCATGGTTCTCATTGGACCACAAAGATCCATATGATCAAGTTCCAACGTCTTGGACGTACTTACCATTTTCTTGGATTTAAAGGATGACCTTACCTGCTTTCCCCTTGCACATGCCTCACAAACTTTGTCTACCTTGAACTTGATATTAGGTAACCCTATCACCAAGTCCTTGGAGACTAATTTGTTTAGCTGATTTAGACTGGCATGGCCAAGTCTTTTGTGCCACAGGAGGGGATCATTGACTAGCACACATAGACAAGTGAGTTCATTTTCTAAAAGAGTTGACAAATCTACAATGTAAATATTGTTAACTCTTCTTCCCTTCAAAACAGTCTTATCAGTGGTAAGGTTAATAACAAAACATTTTGTAGAGGTGAAAGCTACAAGGTTACCTCTGTCACACAGTTATGACACACTGATTAGGCTATATTTCAAGCCATCTATCAAGTAGACATTCTCAATGGAATGAGAGTCTGTCATACATACCTTTCCAACCCCAATGATCTCACCTTTCTTTCCATTTCCAAAGGAGACATTACCTCCTTTCAGGTTCTCTAGTGAAAGGAACTGGTCCGTGTTCCCAGTTATGTTTTTTGAGCAGCCACTATTCATGTACCATATTTGGCTACTCCCTTTCACTTGAACCTGCAAAAAGAAATCAGGGGTTAGTCTTAGGGACCCAAACTAGTTTGGGTCCCTTTCTATGGGCAAAAGGATGAATCAGATTTTTTCTTGCCCAGCTAGGCAGTTTGTGTTTTTCTTGAACAAAAGCTTTGTTCCTTTGACTGGCCATTTCCTTTGCATTACATTCATTTTTATAATGGCCAGTCTTACCACAGTGTGTGCAGATCTTATTTTCAGGAAGAGTGAGGTACTTGTTTTTGGGGTCCCATTTTGGAGCTTGAGTCCCATATCGAAGTCCTCTTTTATTGCTACTGTGATGCTCTTGCAACCATCAGAGAGCATCAGAAGCATTGTTCCATTTGCAAGTTCTGTCTAGTTCATGTTTCACCTTTCCTAGATCTTCTTTTAGAACCTTAATCAATTCATCTTTCTTATACAGTTCATCTTTCATTTTTCCTAGGTTTTCTTCTAGAGTGAGAGAT
Source organism: Nicotiana attenuata (assembly GCF_001879085.1). Taxonomy (NCBI): domain Eukaryota; kingdom Viridiplantae; phylum Streptophyta; class Magnoliopsida; order Solanales; family Solanaceae; genus Nicotiana; species Nicotiana attenuata. The sequence continues at coordinate 535,351 of NW_017670409.1, read as the reverse complement.
GAGTGATCAGCTTTCTTCTTTCCTGTTCCTAGTTTCAGTTTTAGATTTTCTTACCTAAGTTCTAGAATACTATTGTCAAGTTCAAGAACCTGGTTCTTCAACTTAGCATTTTTGTTATCACTCTCATCAGCCCTAGATTCTAGACTTTTGCATTTTGCTTTTAGGATAGCACATTCCCTAGACAGAACTTCCTTTTCATTGTTAACTATTTCAGACTCATCAATGAAGTCTAATAATAGCTCAGCCAACCTTTCCTTAGACAGAAATTTAATTTTATCCTTGAGATGCAGAATACTTACCTCCTGCTCATCATCTGATTCTCCAATGGCCATAAGAGCTTGCTCTTCTTCAGCTTCATCTTCTGAGTCTTCATCAGAGGTTTCACCCCAAGCAGCAACCATAGCCTTGGTTGAACCTTTGTTTCTCTTGGGTTGAACCTGTTCCTTCTTCCTGTTTCTTCGTTCAGCCCTTGCTTTCTTCCACTCAATCTCCCATTGAGTGCAATTCTTGATCATATGGTCAGTCTTACCACACTTATAGCAGCCATCATTTGTATGTTTCTCAGGAGCTCTTGTCTTGTTGAAGTTTGTACCTCTTGATGAACCCTTTCCTCTCATTAGGTACTTTTTGAAATCTTTAGTGATCATAGCCATCTCATCATCTTCTAGATCTGAACCTTCTGTAATTTTGAGAGCCAAACTTCTCTCCTTCTTGGGTGTATCCTTCTTCCTGGTTTACCTTCTTAGTTCATAAGCAGTAAGATTCCCAATCAGTTTATCCAGCCCGAGAGTGGCCATATTCTTGGACTCCTGAATGGCAGTGATTTTGCTTTCCCAAGCAACTGGAAGAACTCTTGTCAAGATCTTCTCAACCTTGTCTTCTTCAAGAATAACTCTTCCAAGAGACTTAAGTTCATTTGTCAGTGTAGTGAACCTTGTGTACATCTCTTGAATGGTTTCTCCATCTTTCATAGTGAAATTCTCATATTGAGAATATAGCAATGTTCCTCTGGATCTCTTCACTTGAGGAGTTCCTTCATGAGCCACTTGCAAAGTGTCCCATATCTCTTTTGCAGTAGTACAACTTTGGATCCTGCTGTATTCATCTGGACCCAGTCCACACACAAGCCATTTCTTGGCCTTAGCATTTTTCTCCCATTTTTTCAAATCTTCAGCAGTACAATGAGCCCTTGTCTTTGGCACTTCCACTCCTTCCTCATTTTTCATTGTAGTTGCCAAAGGACCATCGGTGACTATGTCCCATAGTTCATAGTTTTCTCCTATGATGTGATCCTTCATCCTGTTCTTCAAGCATGAGTAATACTGTCCATTGAATAGTGGAAGTCTGGCAGTGGATTGCCCTTCCCAGTTCCCAGGTGGTGCACTCATGTTGATGTTTTCCTAAGGTGTTAGCCTCTTCAAGGATAACCCGCTCTGATACCAATTGATGTTCCAAACGTCAATACCACACAAGAGGGGGGGGGGGGGCTGATTTGTGTGGTACCCAATTTTTGATCTAGAAGAACCTAGTTCTTCTAGGTGTTCTAACTACTACTATTTGCGGAATTAAAATACAGAAAATAAAAGAACACAAGGATTTTTACGTGGAAAACACCTGGCTCAAAAGGTGAAAAAACCACGACCTACTACTCAGTAGGATTTTCCCAAACATCCACTAAACTCAATGAGCCAAAAACAGCATTTACAAAACTCTTGTAAACCTAAGGATTAACTCTAATCCCAGTGTGGCACACAACCTCAACTGTTGCGACACTTTCAAGTTAACTCTAACTTGAATACTCAAAGTACCTAATACAATTGCTTCTATGAAAGATGGAAAGGTACAAGTTTTATATCACCTACTACATTTGAACTAGAATAAGAATAAACACAACGGAACTGGTTCTTCTATCTTGTTCAAGTAGCTGCAGGCGTGCACACTCAATCTCACATAAATTGCTTGCAAAATAGCCTTGCTCTTTTGCTCTCAATTTTGCTTAACTTCAGCGTATGTGCATGCCTGTAAAAGAGAACAACTCAGTTATTTATTAGATTAGTAATTAGAGTTGGATTGTGACTCAATTTCTGATCCTCCATTGAGTTTGAGTCCTAGACCAATCCAAAAACCAACCCTTATCCGGATGTGTTCTCTTCTCATAAGGAGACATCTTCTCCTTATCCCATATGCAATCTTTTCGATCAGTTCAAAAGATATTCAGAAGATATTGCTGCTTGATCCCCAAGGACTTATCTTCTTCACGTGCATCTCATTTGCATGGGCCATAACAACTGTATCTCCTAAGATGGACCTGGTCCTTCACTGAGTTCATTTGTCATTCTTCAAAACTTCAACTGATCTTGGGCCAACAGATCTATCTTATGTCGAGGAACCAGTGGCAATATTGGACAGGTAGGTTAGGAAGCTGAGGTCAAAGAATATTGCATCAGTGAAGGTTCAGTGGCGGGGTCAGCCGGTTGAGGAGGCGACCTGGGAGACCGAGCATGATATGCGCAGCCAGTACCCTCATCTTTTCACTACTTCAGGTATGTCTTTGTGCTCGTTCGAGGACGAACGAATGTTTAAGTGTGGGAGGATGTAACGACCCGGCCGGTCATTTTTAGAATTTACGCCCCAATCCTCTATTTACTGCATTTCCCGTGTTTATTTCTGCTATTTTGAATTGCCGGGATGGTCGGTTTTGATGTTCGGAGAGTTTTGGCACACTTAGTCCATAAATGAGAGCTTAAGTGTTGGAAAGTTGACCATAGCCGGAGCAGTGTGAAGACGGCATCCGAATGGAAATTTGATGGTTTCGTTAGCTCCGTTGGGTGATTTTAGGTTTAGGGGCATGGTCGGATTATGTTTTGGAGGTCCGTAGCTAATTTAGGCTTAAAATGCCGAAAGTTAGATTTTTGAAGTTTCCGGTTCGATAGTAAGATTTTGGTCCGAGGGTCGGAATGGAATTCCGATAGTTGGAGTTGCTTTGTAGTGTTAATGTGACGTGTGTGCAAAATTTTAGGTCATTCGGACGAGGTTTGATAGACTTTTTGATCAAATGCGTAATTTGGGAAATTTGGAGTTCTTAGGCTTGAATCCGTGGTTAATTTGAGGTTTCGATGTTGTTTTACGTGTTTTAAGGACTGGTACAAGTTTGGACAGTGGTATTAGACTTGTTGGTGCCTTTGGTTGAGGTCCCAGGGGCCTCGGGATGATTTCGGATTGTTGACGGGGAGTTGAGAGGTGTGAGCAGCTGCTGAACTTTGCTGCTTCTGGTATTTCTGCACATGCGGTTTGGGGACCGCAGGTGCGATGCCGCACGTGCGGAAGAGGAGCCGCAGAAGCGGAAAATGGGAAACCTCATCAGGAACCGCAGATGCGGTATAATTTCCACAGAAGCGGTACCGCACATACGGGAGGGGAGCCGCAGATGCAGAATCTGGGCGTTTAGGTGATGGGTCGCCGGTGCGACCTTTCGTCCGCAAATGCGGGACCGTGAAAGCGGTCCCAAGGCCGCGGATGCGGAAACTGCTGGACAGTTGATTTGAAAGGGGTTCCGCGACCTTGGGGTTATTTCTACCATTTTTATCTCGGTTTTGGAGCTTTTTGGGCGATTTGAAAGAGGGGTTTCAAGGGAACTTCATTAAGGTAAGGAATTTGGACTTAAAACTCATTCCTATGTCATTATTTCACGGATTAGAGCTAGAAATTATGGAAATTAAGGGTGAAAATTTGGGAAACTAGGGCTTAGTATTGGAGACCTTTGATTGAGGATTTGATGGACCATTTGAGGTCCAATCTTGGTAATTTTGGTATGAATGAACTCGTGAGAGTGTGAGGATTCTGGAAATATAACTTTCACCCAATTCTGAGACGTGGGCCCGAGGGGCGTTTTGGTCATTTTACCTAATTTCGTGTATTAGCTTAGAATTTAACTGTGGAATCAGTTACTTGAAGTGTTATTTACATTATGAAATTTAATTGAATAGATTTGGGCCATTTGGAGTCGGATACTCATGGCAAGAACGTGGTTTCGGGTTGACATTTGAGCCTGTTCGAGGTAAGTTGCTTGTCCAACCTTGTGTGGGGGACCTTTCCCCTTAGGATTGATATTGTTATAATTGAAATGCCTTGTGCGTGAGGTGACGAGCGGGTACTTGTGCTAATTGTTGGAAATCCGGTTTCTTTTTATTAAAAATAGCCTTGAATTGTGTTATTCCTTTTCTTGCTTACACTATTCGGAAATTAAGCATGCTGTTAGCCTAGAGAAGCGTGTCTACTTGACTTGTCACACCTCCTTTTTCCTACCCCCGAGAGGGGTATATAAGGGATTTTTTCCAATTTTAAGTGACAATCGAAACGGTATTTATTTATTTATTCAGAGTCGCCACTTGGGATACTTTATGGTGTCTCTTTAGAATCCCGAATCGAGGAAAGATTGTGTGACGACCTGACCCGTCGTCACGTGAGTTACCGCTTCGTTTTCCCCATTTTCAGCTTCTTTATGCTTCATTATCCGTATCTTATGTCATCGAGCTAGTTTGGAGAGGTTTTGGTAGGAAATGAGACACTTAGTCTCTTTAAGGAAGGTTTGCTTAGGAAAAAGTCAACCGGATGCTGACTTATGAGTTAGAGGGCTCGGATGTGATTTCCGGTGATTCGGTTAGCTTCGTATGATTTGTGACTTAGGAGCGTGATCGGAAGTGATTTTGGCGGTACGGTGTAGAATTATGCTTGAATTGGCGAAGTTAGTATTTTGGTGAATTCCGGTTGATAGGTGAGATTTTGACCCGAGGGTCGAAATGGAATCCCGAGAGTTACTGTAGCTTCATTAGGTGATTTGGGATGTGTGTGCAAAATTTCAGGTCATTCGGAGGTGTTTTGGTTGGGTTTTTGATCGAATGTGTGTTTCGGAAGTTTTAGAAGAGCTTAGGCTTGAATCCGGTGTAATTTAATGGTTTTGGTATTGTTTGAGGTGTTTTGATGATTGGAGCAAGTTTGAATAATGTGTTAGGATGGGTTGGCACTTTTGGTTGAGGTCCCGGGGGCCTCGGGGTGATTTCAGATGGTTATCGGGATGAATTTTTGGACTTGTGTATTGCAGAGATTTCTGGTTCTGGTATTTCCGCATCTGCGCAATTGGGATCGCAGATGCGGTCTCCTAGATGCGGGAAGGAGGATCGCAGTTGCGGATTTTAGGCATGTGAGAATTTCCGCAGAAGCGGATGGTAGCCGCAGATGCGGAAGCCGTAGATGCGGATTTGCGATCGCAGAAGCGGTCTTGGCTTAAGTGAATGGCCGCAGAAGCGAAATAATTCCGCAGAAGCGGAAACCGCAGATGCAGTGCTTGGATCGCAGATGCAAAAAATGTCTGGGCAGAAGGGTTTTAAAGTTTCATTTTGTTCCGCGAGCAAAGCTATTGTTCAACCATTTTTGAGCATCCTTGAGAGCTTTTGGACGCGAATTGAAGAGGGTTTCGACTGGGGTTGATTGCAGGTGAGTTCTATGACTTGAATACATGATTTAATTGTAGAATCAACCTAGAAATTCATGAAAATTTATGAAAAAGGGGGAAGAACTAGGGCTTGAGTTTTGGTATTTCAAATTGGGTTTTGATGGGTCATTTGAGCTCGGATTTGGGAGTTCTTGATATGTATAGACTCGTGGCAAGATAAGATCCGTTGATGTAAAATTTTCTGAAATTCGAGAAATGGGCCCGGGGCTCGGGTTTTGCAAATTTCGTGATTTTCGATGTTTTTCGATTCTTTTCGGTTGGGTTATGTTCCCTTAGCCTATTGTGACGTATTCGTTGTGGTTTTGGTCAGATTCGACGCGCGAGGAGGCCTATTTGCGAGGCAAGGGCATAGCGAGCTAGGATTTTGGCCGGCTTGAGGTGAGTAATGATAGTAAATGATATCCTGAGGGTTTGAAACCCCGGATTTGCACAACGCAGTGCTATATTGAGGTGAAACACGCTCTTAATGACGAGCGCGGGGTTGTTTACTATTGGGGATTGTGACTTGGTCTGTCCCGACTTATGTCTTTACCGCCTATTTGACTGAGATGTGTTTATTATCAACATGACTTGGGCCTATTGCCATATTTTGGGCTTCATGCCGACTACTTGAATCCTTCGTGGATTTTTATCACTGTTTCCTCACTATTTTGATATACTACTTGAACTCAGTCCTGTTGATTATACCGTTTTATAAACTCAGCCGCTTTAATTGAATTTTGAGACTTAAATGATATTTCCACTATTGTTTGGGCTGAGCACTACTATTTTATTAATGCTCGAGGGGCTTATGATGTTTTTCTGGACTGAGTGAGGCCGAGGGCCATATGTGAGGATATGCTGAGTGATATGAGGCCGAGGGCCTGAGATACATTTACATGCCACGAGGTGGCTCGAGTGACGTGAGGAGGCTTTCAGGCCTTGTGAGTGATGTGAGGAGGCTTTCAGGCCTTATGAGTGATATGAGGAGGCTTTCAGGCCTTATGAGTGATGTGAGAAGGCTTTCATGCCGTAAGGGGCATCTCCGGAGTCTGCACACCCACAGTGAGCGGGGTTCCAAATTTAATCTGAGAGTGAGCCCGAGGGGATGATATTATGCTGAGTGACTGAGAGTGGGCCCGAGGGGCTGATGCTATGCTGAGTGACTGATACTGAGCCCGAGGGGCTGATACTGTTCTGAGCGATTGATACTGGGCCCGAGGGGGTTCTACTCACTATTTACTTGTTGTTTTACCTGATTTACCTGTTTTTAAAAGGAGATTTCATTTGACTCTTTACTGTTTTACTGCTTTAAGTGATTTACTGCCTGATATAGAATTGCCTTGTGCACTTATGTGTTTTAATGCCTTCGGTTATTATTTATTATTATTACTCACTGGTCGGAGTACTCACATTACTCCCTGCACCATGTGTGCACATTCAGGCATAGCTGAGTCCGCACCTGAGCACTGATTCCTTCCAGACCAGGCAGCAAGTTGGAGTTACGAGGTAGCTGTTGATATCCGCAGCCCCTTGTCTCCCCTATCTTACATCATTTATGTTTTCTTCAGACTATCGTATCGGATATTACACTTTGTAGACTTAAAGGAAGATCTGTAGTAGCTCATGACTTGTGACACCCCGGTTTGGGCTGTGTCGGGATGGTTTCCCTTGTTATTATCGCTGTTTTTGCATTTTTGGCTATATTAAGCATGTTTTAGATTTGTTACTGTTAATCGATTGTTTAAAGAGGTGTTTGCATTGTTCTGGCTTGCCTTGTCTTCACGAGAGGCGCAATCGCGGCCGGGGTCGGGACAAATTTATGTACTTATAATTCCGCAACAGTAGTTGGAACACATAGAAAAACAAGGTCCTTCTATAATCAAGTTAAGCAAAAAATTGGGCACCACACAAATCATCCCCCCCACCTCCTGTGTGGTATTGACGTATAAAACATCAATTGGTAACAGAGCAGATTATCCTTGAAGAGGCTAACACCTTAGGAACAGATAAAGATGAGCGCACCACCTGGAAACTGGGAAGGAGAACCCACTGCTAGGTCTCCACTCTTTAATGGCCAGTACTACTCCTGGTGGAAAAATAGGATGAGAGATCACATCATTGGAGAAGACTATGAACTCTGGGATATTATTACTGATGGTCCCCTTGCTACCATGAAGAAGAATAATGAAGGAGTGGATGTGCCAAAGACTGGAGCTGACTGCACTAGTGAGGACTTGAAAAAGTGGGAAAAGAATGCTAAGGCCAAGAAATGGCTTGTGTGTGGACTTCGTGCAGACGAGTACAACAGAATTCAAAGTTGTACTACTGCTAAGGAAATTTGGGACACTTTACAAGTGGCTCATGAAGGAACTCCTCAAGTGAAGACATCAAGAGGAACATTGTTGTATTCTCAATATGAGAACTTCACCATGAAGGAAGGAGAAAACATCCAAGAGATGTATGTTGACATCCAATTTTGTCCCACCTTTTTTCTACTTAATTTCCTTGCGCTTCCTAGTCGTTAATGCTCTAATAATGTATTATTACTATTTATTTTATGATTATTTACTACCATTATTATAATTATATTAGTAGTAGTATTGATATCACTGTTGACAATATTATTATCATTATTAGTATTATTATTAGTAGTAGTAATAGTATTAGTAGTGGTAGTTACTATTAATACCATAATTACTATTGTTAATATCGTCATTAGTATTAAAAATATTATATTTTTATTTATATAAACTAATTACTTATTTTGAATAATCTATATGTATATCATATTGTTATATTGTGTCCAAATTAGCAAGACAAGGAAGCCCAAAGACATTAAAATGAAGAAGAGATTTGCTTTTAAAATTCAAGATCAAGTCCATGACCTACCAGATCTCGTCCATTTGTTATAGCCCATTTAGATTATTTAGAGCCCACTCCACAATAGACAGACTCCAGAGGCACCTCCAGCCCAGCCAGTTGCACCAGTGCAGGAGTTCAGGGCCCAGCATGCCTGAGGATGAGCAGCGTCGTCTTGAGAGGTTTGGTAGACTCCAGCCTCCAACATTCAGTGGTGCTGAGGGCGAGGATACCCAGGGTTTTCTTGACAGATGTCAGCGGATGCTCCGTACAGCAGGGATTCTCGTGTCTAGTGGTGTGGCTTTTACCACCTTTCAGTTTACTGGGGCTGCCTTCACTTGGTGGGAGGCGTATGAGAGGCGTAGGCCGACTGGTGCAGCACCTTTGACTTGGCAGGAGTTCTCCACTCTCTTCTTGGAGAAGTATGTACTGGAGTCTCGCAGAGGAGCTGCGCAGGCAGTTTGAGTGGCTACGGCAGGGAGATATGACTGTGTCTCAGTACGAGATGCGGTTTTCAGAGTTGGCTCGTCATGCCGTCTGGATGGTTCCGACTGATCGTGAGCGTATCAGGAGATTTGTTGATGGCCTTAACTACCATCTCCGTGTTCTTATGACTAGAGGGAGAGTACTGGGTGCTACATTCGAGGAGGTAATTGATATAGCTCGAGAGATTGAGGCAGTTCGTCGTCAGTATCGAGAGGAGAGGGAGGCGAAGAGGCCTCGAGGTTCTGGCAGTTACAGTGGCACTCCTTCGAGGGGCCAGTTCCAGCATGGTTGGGGTCGTTCTCTTAGGCCCGCTCGGTCGGCTCGTCNNGCACACCCACACGTGAGCGCGGGTACCCATATGATCTGAGAGTGAGCCCGAGGGGCTGATATTATGTAGAGTGACTGATACTGAGCCCGAGGGGCTGATACTGTTCTGAGCGATTGATACTGGGCCCGAGGGGCAGATTCTACTCACTATTTACTTGTTGTTTTACCTGATTTACCTATTTTTTTTAAAGGAGATTTCATCTGACTCTTTATAGTTTTACTGCGTTAAGTGATTTACTGCCTGATATAGCATTGTCTTGTGAACTTATGTGTTTTCATGCTTTCGGTTATTATTTATTATTATTACTCACTGGGTCGGAGTACTCACATTACTCCCTGCACCATGTGTGCAGATTCAGGCATAGCAGAGTCCGCACCTGAGCGCTGATTCCTTCCAGACCAGGCAGCGATTTGGAGTTACGAGGTAGCTGTTGACGTCCGCAGCCCCTTGTCTCCCCTACCCTCTATCATTTATGTTTTCTTCAGACTATTGTACCAGATTTCAAACTTTGTAGACTTATAGAAAACTCTGTAGTAGCTCATGACTTGTGACACCCCGGTTTGGGCTGTGTCGGGATGGTTTCCCTTGTTATTATCGCTATTCCGTATTTTTTACTATATTAAGCATGTGTTAGAATTGTTAGTGTTAATTAATTGCTTTAAAAGAGGTGTTTGTGTTGTTCTGGCTGGCCTTGTCTTCACGAGAGGCGCCATCACGACCGGGTTTGGGAATTGGGTCGTGACAAGTTGGTATCAGAGCCTAGGTTACTAGGTCTCACGAGTCATGAGCTGGTTTAGTAGAGTCTCGTGGATCGGTACGGAGACGTCTGTACTTATCCTCAGGAGGCTGTAGAACCTTTAGGAAAACTTCACATTCTTGAAATTCTTGTCGTGCGAACTTGTTGATCCGAGTACTAAACTTCTCTTTAATTCTATTCTCTCATAGATGGTGAGGACACGAGCTACCGAACGTGGCGGACGACCACCATTGCCACCCATTGAGGCCACAAGAGGCCGTAGACGCGGTCGTGGCCGTGGCAGAGGCAGGGCAGCAGGGGCAGCGCCTGTTGATCCACCAGCTGCCCCAGCTCAGGATCAGGCTCCAGCAGCACCAGTTCAGGCCTTGGCTCAGATTTTGTCAGCTTGCACCGGCCTGGCTCAGGTAGTTTCAGCCACCACCGCAGTAGCCACTTCGCAGGGTGGGGGAGGCAATCAGACCCCCGCTGCTCGCACACCTGAGCAGGTAGTGTAGGGATTACAGACTCCAAAGGCACCTCCACCTCAGCCAGTTGCACCAGTGCAGGAGTTCAGGGTTCCAGCGGGGATGAGCAGTGTCGTCTTGAGAGGTTTGGTAGACTCCAGCCTCCGACATTTAGTGGTGCCGAGGGCGAGGATGCCCAGGGTTTTCTTGACAGATGTCAGCGGATGCTCCGTACAACATGGATTCTCGAGTCTAGTGGTGTGGCTTTTATCACCTTTCAGTTTACTGGGGCTGCCTTCACTTGGTGGGAGGCATATGAGAGGCGTAGGCCAACCGGTGCATCCCTTTGACTTGGCAGGAGTTCTCCACTCTCTTCTTGGAGAAGTATGTACCGCTGTCCCGCAGAGAGGAGCTGCGCAGGCAGTTTGAGTGGCTACGCCAGGGAGATATGACTGTGTCTCAGTATGAGATGAGGTTTTCAGAGTTGGCTCGTCATGCCGTTTGGATGGTTCCGACTGATCGTGAGCGGATCAGGAGATTTGTTGATGGCCTTAACTACCACCTCCGTGTTCTTATGACTAGAGAGAGAGTATTGGGTGCTACATTCGAGGAGGTGGTTGATATAGCTCGAGAGATTGAGGCGGTTCGCCGTCAGGATCGAGAGGAGAGGGAGGCCAAGAGGCCTCGAGGTTTTGGCAGTTACAGTGGCGCTCCTTCGAGGGGCCAATTTCAGCATGGTAGGGGTCGTTCTTTCAGGCCCGCTCAGTCGGCCCGTCCCGAGTATCGTGGGACATCTTCAGGTCGTGGTTATCATGGTTCTCAGCAGGGTCAGCCTTCACTCAGCGCTCTTCCAGCACAGAGTTCATCTCGTGCCCCATCTGTTCAGGGTTCTTCTAGGCCGAGTGCGTCAGCTAGTCACTCCAGTCCCATTCTCCAGCACCTGGGAGTTGTTTTGAGTGCGGAGAGTTTGAACATATGTGGAGGCAGTGTCCTCGTCGTGCTGCTAGCTCATCTCAGCAGAGGGGTCAGCCCTTGTCTTCTGGTCCAATTTCTTCAGCACCCGCCCAGCCAGCTAGGGGTGAGGTTCAGGCATCCAGGGGTCGCCCCAGAGGTGGAGGCCGATCAGGCGGCAGTCAGGCTCGTTTTTATGCTCTTCCAGGCAGGTCAGATGCCATTGCTTCAGATGCTGTCATTACAGGTATTGTTTCAGTCTGCCACAGAGATGCCTCAGTCTTATTTGATCCCGGTTCCACCTATTCTTATGTGTCCTCATATTTTGTTCATCATTTGGGTACGTCCCGAGGGTGTCTTGCTTTACCTGTTCATGTATCTACCCAGGTAGGCGATACTATTGTTGTAGACCATGTGTATCGGTCATGTCTGGTGACTATTGGGGGGTCTGGAGACCCGAGTCGATCTATTATGATTGAGCATGGTGGACTTTGACATTATTTTGGGCATGGACTTGTTATCTCTGTGTCATGCTATTCTAGACTGTCATGCTAAGACAGTCATTTTGGCTATACCGGGTGTACCGAGGATCGAGTGACGTGGTGTGACTGATTATGTTCCTAGTAGAGTGATTTCATTCTTAAAGGCCCACCGTATGGTTGGGAAAGGTTGTCTTTCATATTTAGCGTTTGTGAGGGATGTTGGAGCCGAGACTCCTAGCATTGATTCTGTTCCAGTCGTGAGGGAATTTTCCGATGTATTTCCTGCAGACCTGCCGGGCATGCCACCGGACAGGGATATTGATTTTGGTATTGACCTAGTGCCGGGCACTCAGCCCATTTCCATTCCGCCATATCGTATGGCACCAACGGAGTTGAAAGAATTGAAGGATCACTTTTAGAAACTCCTAGATAAGGGGTTCATTTGGCCTAGTGTGTCACCGTGGGGTGCACCGGTTCTGTTTGTGAAGAAGAAGGATGTCACCATGAGAATGTGCATTGACTACAGGCAATTGAACAAAATAACAGTGAAGAACAAGTATCCCCTGCCTCGCATTGATGATTTATTTGACCAGCTTCAGGGAGCGAGGGTGTTCTCCAAGATTGATCTCCGTTTGGGCTATCACCAGTTGAAGACCAGGGATTCAGATATTACTAAGTCTGCTTTCAGGACTAGATATGGGCACTATGAGTTTCTTGTTATGTCTTTTGGGCTGACCAATGCCCCAACAGCGTTCATGCATTTGATGAACAGTGTATTTTGGCCTTATTTGGATTCGTTCGTTATTGTTTTCATTGATGATATTCTGGTGTACTCGCTTAGTCAGGAGGAGCACGCGCAACATTTACGAGTTGTATTGCAGAGATTGAGGGAGGAGAAGCTTTATGCAAAGTTCTCCAAGTGTGAGTTCTGGCTCAGTTCAGTGGCTTTCTTGGGACACGTGGTGTCCAGCGAGGGTACTCAGGTCGATCCGAAGAAGATAGAGACGGTTCAGAGTTGGCCTAGACCGTCCTCAGCCACAGAGATTCGTAGCTTCCTTGGTTTGGCGGGTTATTATCGCCGGTTTGTTCAGGGATTTTCCTCTATAGCATTGCCCTTGACCAAGTTGACTCAGAAGGGTGCTCCATTTGTATGGTCGGACGAGTGCGAGGAGAGCTTTCAGAAGCTCAAGACAGCTTTGACCACAGCTCCAGTATTGGTTTTGCCGCCAGCTTCAGGTTCATATACGGTATATTGCGATGCTTCTAAAGTTGAGATTGGTTGTGTATTGATGCAGGAGGGTAGAGTTATTGCTTATGCTTCTCGTCAGTTGAAGCCCCACGAGAAGAACTACCCTATTCATGATTTGGAGTTGGCTGCCATAGTTCATGCCTTGAAGATTTGGAGGCACTACTTGTATGGCGTATCTTGTGAGGTATTCACTGATCATCGCAGTCTTCAGCATTTGTTCAAGCAAAAGGATCTTAATTTGAGGCAGCGTAGATGGTTGGAGTTGCTTAAGGATTATGACATCACCATATTGTATCATCCGGGAAAGGCCAATGTAGTGGCCGATGCTTTGAGCCGAAAGGCAGTGAGTATGGGGAGTTTGGCGTATATTCCAGTTGGGGAGAGACCCTTTGCAGTTGATGTTCAGGCCTTGGCCAATCGGTTGGTGAGACTAGATATTTCGGAGCCTAGTCGGGTGTTAGCTTGTGTGGTTTCTCGGTCTTCCTTATATGATCGCATCAGAGAGCGCCAATATGATGATCCGCATTTGCTTGTCCTTAAGGATAGGGTCCAGCATGATGATGCCAGAGACGTGACCATTGGTGAGGATGGTGTGTTGAGGATGCAGGGCCGGATTTGTATGCCCAATGTGGATGGGCTTCGGGAGTTGATATTAGAGGAGGCCCATAGCTCGCGGTATTCCATTCATCCGAGTGCCGCGAAGATGTATCAAGATTTGAGGCAGCACTACTGGTGGAGAAGAATGAAGAAAGATATTGTGGGATTTGTGGCTCGGTGTCTCAATTGCCAACAGGTGAAATATGAGCATCAGAGACCTGGTGGATTGCTTCAGCAGATGGATATTCCCGAGTGGAAGTGGGAGAGGATTACTATGGACTTTTTTGTTGGACTTCCTCGGACCTTGAGGAAATTTGATGCTATTTGGGTGATTGTTGATCGGCTGACCAAGTCCGCGCACTTCATTCCTGTGTGTACCACCTATTCTTTAGAGCGGCTGGCAGGGATTTATATCTGGGAGATTGTTCGGTTGCACGGTGTTCCGATTTCTATCATCTCAGATAGAGGTACTCAGTTTACTTCGCAGTTTTGGAGAGCCGTGCAGAGAGAGTTGGGTACTCAGGTGGAGTTGAGCACAGCGTTTCATCCTCAGACGGACGGACAGTCCGAGCGTACCATTCAGATATTGGAGGACATGTTGCGTGCCTGTGTTATTGATTTTGGAGGTTCTTGGGATGGATTTTTGCCGCTTGTAGAGTTTGCTTACAACAACAGTTATCAATCAAGCATTCAGATGGCTCCGTATGAGGCGTTGTATGGGAGGCGGTGTAGATCTCCAATTGGTTGGTTCGAGCCCGGCGAGGCTAGGCTATTGGGGACAGAGTTGGTTCAGGATGCCTTAGAGAAGGTGAAGCTGATTCAGGAGAGGCTTCGTACAGCACAGTCGCGTCAGAAGAGTTATGCGGACCGGAAGGTTCGAGATGTGTCTTATATGGTTGGTGAGAAGGTCTTGCTGAAGGTTTCGCCCATGAAGGGTGTTATACGGTTTGGAAAGAAAGGAAAGTTGAGTCCGCGGTTTATTGGGCCTTTTGAGGTACTTAGGAGGATTGGAGAGGTGGCCTACATGCTTGCCTTGCCACCCAGCTTGTCAGGCGTACATCCGGTATTTCATGCTGCTATGCTCCGGAAGTATGTTGGGGACCCGTCCCATGTATTGGACTTCAGCACGGTTCAGGTGGATGATGATTTGACCTATAATGTGGAGCCAGTGGCTATTTTGGGTCGTCAGGTTCGAAAGTTGAGATCAAAGGACATAGCTTCGGTGAAAGTGCAGTGGAGAGGTCGGGAGATACGGAGATACGGAGCAGTTATCCTCACATGTTTGAGGCTTCAGGTATGTTTCTTGACCCGCTCGAGGACGAGCGTATTTTTTAGTTGGGGAGGATATGACGACTCGACCCGTCATCACGTGAGTTACCGCTTCGTTTTCCCCATTTTCAGCTTCTTTATGCTTCATTATCCGTATCTTATGTCATCGAGCTGGTTTGGAGAGGTTTTGGTAGGAAATGAGACACTTAGTCTCTTTAAGGAAGGTTTGGTTTGGAAAAAGTCAACCGGATGTTGACTTATGAGTTAGAGGGCTCGGATGTGATTTCTGGTGATTCGGTTAGCTTCGGGGGATGATTTGTGACTTAGGAGCGTGATCAAAAGTGATTTTGGAGGTCCGGTGTAGAATTAGGCTTGAATTGGCGAAGTTAGTATTTTGGCGAATTTCGATTGATAGGTGTGATTTTGACCCGATGGTCGGAATAGGATCCCGAGAGTTGCTGTAGCTTCGTTAGGTGATTTGGGATGTGTGTGCAAAATTTCAGGTCATTCGGAGGTGTTTTGGTTGGGTTTTTGATCGAATGTGTGTTTCGGAAGTTTTAGAAGAGCTTAGGCTTGAATCCGATGTAATTTGATGGTTTTGGTATTGTTTGAGGTGTTTTGATGATTGGAGCAAGTTTGAATAATGTGTTAGGATGGGTTGGCACTTTTGGTTGAGGTCCCGGGGGCCTCGGGGTGATTGCGGATGGCTATCGGGATGAATTTTTGGACTTGTGTATTGCAGAGATTTCTAATTCTGGTATTTCCGCATCTGCGGAATTGGGACCGCAGATGCAGTCTTGCAGATGCGGGAAGGAGGATCGCAGGTGCGGATTTTAGGCATGTGAGAATTTCCGCAGAAGCGGATGGTAGCCGCAGATGCGGAAGCCGCAGATGCGGATTTGCGATCGCAGAAGCGGTCTTGGCTTAAGTGAATGGCCGCAGAACCGAAATAATTTCGTAGTAATGGAAACCGCAGATGCGGTTCTTGGATCGCAGATGCGAAAAATGTCTGGGCAGAAGGGTTTTTAAAGTTTCATTTTGTTCCGCGAGCTAAGCTATTGTTCCACCATTTTTTAGCATCCTTGAGAGCTTTTGGACGGGAATTGAAGGTGATTTCGACTGGGATTGATTGGAGGTGAGTTTTATGAACTAAAAACATGATTTAATTGTAGAATCAACCTAGAAATTCATGAAAATTTATCAAAAAGGGGGAAAGAACTAGGGCTTGAGTTTCAAAATTTTAAATTGGGTTTTAATGGGTCATTTGAACTCGGATTTGGGAGTTCTTGGTATGTATAGACTCGTGGCGAGATAAGGAATCCGTTGATGTAAAATTTTTTAAAATTCGAGAAATGGGCCGGGGGCTCGGGTTTTGCAAATTTCGTGATTTTCGATGTTTTCCGATTCTTTCCGATTGGGTTATGTTCCCTTAGCCTATTGTGACGTATTCGTTGTGGTTTTGGTCAGATTCGACGCGCGAGGAGGCCGATTTGCGAGGCAAGGGCATAGCGAGCTAGGATTTTGGCCGGCTTGAGGTGAGTAACGATAGTAAATGATATCCTGAGGGTTTGAAACCCCGGATTTGCACAACGTAGTGCTATATTGAGGTGAAACACGCACTTAACGACGAGCGCGGGGTTGTTTGCTACTAAGGATTGTGACTTGGTCCGCCCCGATTGATATTTTTACCGCGTATTTGACTGAGATGTGTTTGTTATCAACATGATTTGGGCTTATTGCCATATTTTTGTGCTTCATGCCGACTACTTGAATCCTTCGTGGGCTTTTATCACCGTTTCCTCACTATTTTGATATATTACTTGAGCTCAGTCCTGTTGATTAATACTGTTTTACAAACTCAGCCACTTTTAATTGAATTTTTGAGATTTAAATGATATTTCCAATGTTGTTTGGGCTGAGCACTAGTGTTTTACCGATGCCGAGGGGCTTGTGATGATTTCTGGACTGAGAAAGGCTGAGGGCCATATGTGAGGATATGCTGAGTTATATGAGGCTGAGGGCCTGAGATACATTTATATGCCACGAGGTGGCTTATGTGACGTGAGGAGGCTTTAAGGCCTTGTGAGTGATGTGAGGAGACTTTCAGGCCTTATGAGTGATGTGAGAAGGCTTTCACGCCTTATGTTGATGTAGCGCTTGGGTCGTAAGGGGCCCCTCCGGAGTCTGCACACCCACAGTGAGCGCGGGTACCTATATGATATGAGAGTGAGCCCGAGGGGCTGATATTATGCTGAGTGACTGAGAGTGAGCCCGAGGGGCTGATGCTATGCTGAGTGACTGATACTGGGCCCGAGGGGCAGATTCCTACTCACTATTTACTTGTTGTTTACCTGATATACCTGTTTTTAGAAGGAGATTTCATTTGACTCCTTACTGTTTTACTGGTTTAAGTGATTTACTGCCTGATATAGAATTGCCTTATGCACTTATGTGTTTTCATGCCTTCGGTTATTATTAATTATTATTGCTCAGTGGGTCAGAGTACTCATATTACTCCCTGCACCATGTGTGCAGATTCAGGCATTGCAGAGTCCGCACCTGAGCGTTGATTCCTTCCAGACCAGGCACCGATTTGGAGTTACGAGGTAGTTGTTAACGTCCGCAGCCCCTTGTCTCCCCTATCCTCTATCATTTATGTTTCCTTCCGACTATTGTACCGGATTTCATACTTTGTAGACTTATGGAAAACTCTATAGTAGCTCATGACTTGTGACACCCCAGTTGGGCTGTGTCGGGATGGTTTCCCCTTGTTATTATCGTTGTTCCCGCGTTTATGTTTATCTTAAACATGTGTTAGAATTGCTAATGTTAATTAATTGCTTTAAAAGAGGTATTTGCGTTGTTCTGGCTGGCCTTGTCTTCACGAGAGGCGCCATCACGATCGGGTTCGGGATTTGAGTCGTGACAGATTCACTCTGTTCTATAGTCCGCGAACACAAAAATCCGGGTAAGGAATTCTGTTAATCCGGGAGAAGATGTTAGGCATTCCCGGGTTCCGTGGTACTAGCACGGTCGCTTAAACTATTATAATTGGCCTATTATCTGATTTTAATATATGTTTTAGCCTATGGTACATTTAACTTATTAAACCACTTTTAATTATTTTTTTGGGAAGATTCAACGTTATTTAAAACACGCCTTGAACCACGCCACATGAAATGCACCCGCGATCCACGACACATTTTATTTAACGTTGTTGATAATTGGAGTTGGGTCACATGAAGTGCACACCCGAGTTTAAGGAAGTTAATTTAAATAGCACGCCTAAAGCAACTACGCACTTTCAAGTTAATGACAAGATTTGTGAGGGCCATGAAAAATTCAACTAATAGCACACCTCGATTTCAAAAGAGTTAAAATTAATTATCCGAGGGCCATGGGTTATCTAATTTTGTTTATGGAACACCTCGACTTTAGTATTAATTATCCGAGGGCCATGGGTTATTTATTTAGGATGGCTCGCCCCACTCTACTTAATTAGGCCGAAAGGTATTTCTATGTTGTTCATAAGTCAACTGATCCCTTGGCCTCCAAACCCCAAGCGTGAAGCCCAAACATTGCAATACCTTTCTGTGATCTAATCTTGATAGAGATTCATTCAGCAATTATTCACGCGAGTATGAGGTTGCGAAGGTTTGGTTGAATTTGGGTAAGTGAAACTATTTATTTCATGAAAGTAACAGCCAGTTGACACCATAAGAAGGAAAATAAAAGAAGTCAGATACGTAGGCTTCACGAATACGGGCCTGTTAGTGCAGGCCCTTTACAATGGGCTTGTGAGGAACAACTCGGACAACTCCAAATTGCAGTGTCCAGCCGCCTAAAACTTGACCCAACTTTGTCGTGCCTTTAATCTCAGAACATTACATAATAATCAAGCGAGGGAATAAAGAAACTCAAAACATCTATGTAATAATATCAAATCATAATGGTACAAAAATCAGACTAGCTGCTCATCAATCATTTTTCGTTACAGCAAATACTATCAGTCTTTTTTTAAAAAGAAAATTGGAAAGTATTCAATTGCAAGGTTCTGCAAACTCACGCACCCAGCAGCTCCTGGCAAATTGGTTTAAGTGCATTCTCCTAAGCTTACATCATATGTTTTAGAAAACAGGCTTAAAACAACAGAATTATGATGAGGGCTAACCATGGACTTAACATCACTACTAGAATGACCTAGCTCAAACAAAATCCAACACAAGGAAATGATTCTTGTCTAAATTAAAACCTACAGTGACAGTCCAAGCACAAGTACTCTACATCAATTTATGATCAAAGCTAACACTAAAATAACAAGTTAAAGTCCAAATATATTCTGAAAATGTATTGTCCATATAATACAATTAAAATAATAAAAACAAGGCAATAAGGGAAACACAACTAGTCTTTGAAGGGTAGCGACTGGCATTCAGCCTAGTTCTCATTCATCCACAGGTCCAAATTGATTACATACTTAAATAGGCACTTCACACATTAGTGAGATCCAAGAAATACCTGGTTTCAGCAAAGTAACAAAGAAATCAAGCCCAAAATTAGGATGAAACAGCAGCAGTAGGTCAGCAACAAAGGGAATCACACAATAGCTCTTAAATCAAACCATGCTTCAGCTTTTGCAAACCAAACAAACCCAGGAATTCCAGAATAGGTCCTTTCTTTGGAAAACAGGATCAAGAATGTAAACAAATAGTCCACTAGTGCAGGAATTCTGGTGTATTTTTAGAACATTTCCAGCAATTTTAAACTAAAGCTATGCAGGAATTTTTTGGTAATTTCAGAGTATCAATGGCTCCCCTTGAAATGAGTCAAAGAAGTCTTTATATAGGCAGCCTATGGCAGCCCTAGCCTGAATGACCATTTCCTCTTTTACCCTTCCAATTCATGGTTATTTTACCTCTTTTTTAACCCTTCAAAAAATCTGAAAATTCCCTCCCCTTAACCAACCAACCAAACCTTATACTCTAGAACCTTCTATGCTAACAGAAAATGATTCCCTCAAATCTAAATGCCCAAATTAACCCTCTAACCCCTACAATTTACGTTCAGAAAATCACATGGGTCAAGATTTCCCAAAACCCAAACAAAAATGGACTGGTTTCTTGAAACGGGTCAGCGGTGACCAATACAAAGCCCATAGCCAAAACTTAAATCAACCAATTGAGCATTTGAAGCTCAAGCTCTTACCCAGACTACACTAAGGGTGAATTGAAGGAAAAGAACAAAGAAGAAAGGAGTTGGAATATAATTCTGACAAACCCTTAATAAGCTAAACATTAATTTGAAGTTAACGACTAACCTTGAATAAATCCGGCCAAGATAACAATCAAACAAAAAAATCATGATGAAACATTTAATCCTAATCATGCAAACAAAATGACTTTAAAGCAGTAAACAAGAAAGAAAAGAGAAGAAACAGAAGGGGACGGGGACGAGAACAAAACCAGAACGGAAAAAAAATGAGAAAAGAAACGGAAGTACCTAAATAGGCAAACGGACAGGGTTTGACAAATCTTCAGGCAGACTTCGATTTGACCCGCAATTGGCATCAATCGCATGTTCTTGTCGAGAACATACGAACAATGCCAATTTCAACCCTAATCGCGCTTGGAGGCTCGAAGACTTGGGGAGATTTTACTTTTTCTTCTTCCTCTTTTAGATCTGAAACTGACCCGATTTGGTGGGTTGAGGATATGTGGTGGTGGATTCATATTCCATGGGGTGTGGGGGTTGTGGAGGAGGAATTTTGGGTCGATTAGGCCACGCCGCCGCCGGAGATGGCGAGGCATTCTAGGGCGGCGCTAGGGTTTTCCATCTCCGAATATGAGAGAAAGGGGCGATGCAGACGGAAGGGGGGAGGGTAGGGGCCGTTCAGACACTAATATACCTAGGGATCCTTAGTTCTGATCCGTTGGATCAGTGTGATCCAACAGTTGGGATGGTAGGGAGCCGGAACGGCGTCGTTTGGTCATAGTGGGGGGTTTGGACCAGGTACTGCTGGAATGGGCGGGTTAATGAGAGGAGACAGACTGGGTTTTTCAATTGGACGGCCCAAATTCGGGATTTTAGACGAAATTCAATTCCTTCTCTTTTATTTCCCCTTCTTTTTCTTAATAATTTCCAATTGTTTTTCTTATTCTCCTTTTTTCTTTTTCTTTTCAAATTAATTAACAAACTAAAATAACTCTTAAATTGAAAACTTACCAAATTAAACTAATCACTCAACACAGTATTTTCAATAATTAATTAAATCCTAAATTAAAAGAAAAACTATAAAATTTAAAATTAAGAAAAGTTAAAAATGCAAAATGAGTCATTTTTGTGATTTTAATAATTTTTGTAAGACAACTAAATTGCTAATTAACCTAAAAATATAGAATTAAATCCTAAATGCAAATGTAATGTATTTTTGTATTTTCATTGAATTAAATAAAATTAAACATGCACAGAAAAATGAAAACAATTAACAAAATGCTACAAAAATCTACGAAAATGCAAATAATGGGAAAAAATTATTTTTCTTGAATTTATGGGAGTAATTCACATAGGGCAAAAATCACGTGCTCACAGCTGCCCCTCTTTGCCCGGAAACACGAAGAGTTTTCGTGCAAAGATAAAGTGAGCGGATACGAGCGATTTTTGCCCGTTTGAATACTCTGTGGGAAGCATTTTGAAAGATTTGACCGCACCCTGCTTCCGAGGTTGCCTACATATCCATGGCTATAAAGGAATCAGGTCAGTGTAGTTCGGGAAGTTTCGGTAGCTGGGACTACCAGGAAGCTGTGATTTCACTGTTGCTGCTGCTACTGCTCGCTGATCCCCTTATTACACCAAGACAAAATAAAAGAAGCTAGACTAAATTATGAATTACAAAAATCCTATCTACATCTTCAAACTTGGTCTTGCAGTTCTTGTTGCTCTATTGACTCGTACTCTCCAGGTGAAATTCCTTTGTTGTTGACTTTAGTTGTATTCTAAGGTTCTTTCCCATTGTTTTTCAGGCGGGCACCTGCTTGCTGAATTTAAATCGTCTTTCTTCAAACATTGTTGCTGTGACGACCCGGCCGGTCGTTTCTGGAATTTACGCCCCGATCCCCTATTAACTGTTTCCCCCAAGCTAGTTTCTACTATTTTGATTTGCCGGGATGTTCGGTTTTGAGTTTCGGAGAGTTTTGGGACACTTAGTCCCTAAATGAGAGCTTAAGTGTTGGAAAACTGACCATAGTCAGAACAGTGTGAAAACGGCCTCGGAACGGAAATTCGACGGTTCCGTTAGCTTTGTTAGGTGATTTCGGGGTTAGGAGCATGTTCGGAATGTGTTTTGGAGGTCCGTAGCTAATTTAGGCTTGAGTGCCGAAGTTTGATTTTTGAAATTTTCGGTCCGATAGTGAGATTTTTGATCCGAGGGTAGGAATGGAATTCTGGAAGTTGCAGTAGCTCCGTCATGTCATTTGGGATGTGTGTGAAAAATTTCAGGTCATTCTGACGTGTGTTGGTTAGGTTTTTGATCGAACACGTGTTTTGTGAGAATTTGAAGTTCTTTGGCTTGAATCATTGATTAATTCGAGTTTCCGGCGTTGTTTTAGGTGTTTTATGGATTGGTACAAGTTTGAATAGGGTATTAGGTGATGTTGGTGCTTTTTGTTGAGGTCCTGGGGGCCTCGAGATGAATTCGGATGGCTGACGGAAGGTTTTTGGAGTTGAAGAGCTGCTGAAGATTTCTAGTATCTGTCATAACCGCACCTGCGGTTGGGTTTCCGCAGGTGCGGAGCTGCAGAAGCGGCCTGGCCAGCGCAGATGCGGACGTTGGTGCTCCCTCAGCTTTCCGCAGAAGCGGAAGTTTAACCGCAGATGCGGTTTTGCACCTGCGAAATTAGTATCGCAGATGCGGCCCTTGGCTGGTTAATGGAAACCGCAGAAGCGGCATATGTTCCGCAGAAGCGGGACTGCAGATGCGGTCCCTTGACCGCAGATGCGGAAATCACTGGAATGAAATATTAAATTCGAGGGTTTATTTTCAAAAGTTAGAAAAATCAAACTGGAGCTCGGGAGAGGGCGATTTTGAGAGGGATTTGAAGATGGGATCATTGGGTAACGATTCTTTTACCCTTTCTAGTTATATTTCATTAATCTTTAGTTAATTTTATCATCTAATTTCGGATTTTGAATGGAAAATGGGTAAAAACTTCATAGACCTAATTATTGAGATTTGAGTGGGTTTTTGACCTCCGATTTGAGAGATTTTTATATGGTTAGACTCATGAGAGTACGAGAGTTCTGAAAATGTTAAAATCATCCGAATTCGAGACGTTGGCCTGAGGGGCGTTTTGGTCATTTTACCTAATTTCGCGTCTTAGCTTTGAATTAAATTGTAGAATCAGCTGCTGAGATGTTATTTACTATATGTAATTGAATTGAATAGATTTGGGCCATTTGGAGTCGGAAACTCGTGGCAAGAGTGTGGTTTCGAGTTGATTTTGGAGCCGGTTCGAGGTAAGTGGCTTGTCTAACCTTGTGTGGGGGACCTTCCCCTTAGGATTGATATTGTGTTAGTTGAAATGCCTCATGCGTGAGGTGAGGAGCGCGCACTTGTGCTAATGTTTGAAAATCCGGTTTTACTTTAAGTATTTCGACTGAGTTCTTTTCTTACTTGTTCTATTCTACTTGCAAACATAGGATGTGTTAGTTTAGAAATGCATGTTTTGTTGATTTAATTGCCTATTTTCTTACACTGCCTTAATTGCGTTACGTGAAGCATGTTAGGCTAGAATTAACTGTCTACTTGTTACGGACTTAGTATTTATTTTGATGTTCTTGAGCTGCTGCTGTGTGTTTTAAATTGGGACTATGGAACGGTATTTCGGGAGATCCCTTGCACTTTATTTTGGGACTACGAGACGGTATCCCGGGAGCTCCCTTCTATGTTTACTTTGGGACTACGAAATTGCATTCCGGGAGATCCCCCTGCACATTTATGAGTTGGACTACGGGACTGCACTCGGGAGATCCACTGGACATGATATTTATATTTGGGACTACAGGACGGTATCCTGGGAGATCCCCGGCTGTTATCTCAGAATTGAGTTATGTTCTTTCATTGTGTTTTGCTTGCCTTGTAATAGTTGTTGTTGTCCTTTATATCATGTGGTATTAAATTACACAGTCATTTCACACTGTTCAACCTATATTTTATTCAACCTCAGTAGGGCCCTGACCTTCCTGGTCACTACCCAACCGAGGTTAGGCTTGGCACTTACTGAGTACCGCTGTGGTGTACTTATGCCCTTTCTGCGCATGTTTTTCATGTGCAGATCCAGGTACTGCTGCACAGACTTACCACCCTTGAGGCAGGGAGCATTTCGGGGACATCGAGGTACATCTGCCACGTCCGCAGACCGAAGAGTCTCCTTCTCTACTCTATCTGTAGTGTTAGCCCTTCTACCATAGTATTGATGTAGATGTTTCTGGAGATTAGAGCACTTTACTGTATTCCTTTTTAGTTTGTGTTCCCGTGAGTTTCCAGGCTTTGGGATAGTAATGTAGGATGCTGTGATGTGGAGTTGTTTATGCCGAGCGGCATTTTATATACTGTTTCTCCTTTAAATTGTTTAGTTTTGACTATTATTCCGCAAGTTAGTTATGTTTCCGCATTGTTAGGCTTACCTAGTTGTAGAGACTAGGCGCCATCACAACATGTTCACGGTGAGTGTACTGGGGTCGTGAAAAGTTGGTATTAGAGCTCTAGGTTCATAGGAGTCATGGAACACAGGCCAGTTTATTAGAGTCTCGCTGATCGGTACGGAGACGTCTGTACTTATCTACGGGAGGCTATGTAACTGTTAGGAAAATTCCACTTTATTTGATTTCCTTGTCGTGCGAGATTCTTGATATCACAACTAAAATTCTATCTTTCTATTCTCTCACAGATGGTGAGGACACACGCTACCCGAGAGGACCAGGCACCCGCGCCTCCTACTGCCGCCGTCAAAGGCCGGGGTCGGGGTAAAGGCCGAGGACGCGCTCGTGGTGCAGCCAGAGCACCCGCGCGAGCTGCCGCTGAGGCACCACCAGCAGTACCAGCCGGAGTCCAGACACTCGATACGTCTGCCACAACTACTCCAGCACTCTAGGAGACTTTGGCACAATTCATGAGTATGTACACCACTTTGGCTCAGGCAGGGTTGCTTCCCTTTGCTGCAGCCACATCCCAGGCCGGGGGAGGAGTACAGACTCCAGCCGCCCGCACTCTTGAGCAGCGAGTCCATGTTGAGCAGGCCCTAGAGGTTATACCTGCGCTGCCTGCAGTACCAGTTCAGCCCGAGGATGGGCAGCGGCTTTAGAGGATGAGTAGCGGAGGCTTGAGAGGTTCAAGAAATACGATCCTCCGGTATTCAGTGGATTAGCATCGGAGGATGCCTTGGGATTTTTGGATGAGTGCTACTGTATTCTCTGCACTATGGGCATATCAGGATCGACCGGGGTTTCCTTCACTACTTTTCAGCTTCGAGGAGCTGCCTATCAGTGGTGGCATGCTCATGAGTTAGACAGTCCGGACGAGGCAGCTACCCTAACTTGGGCTCAGTTTTCAGACATGTTCACGAGGGAGAATGTTCCCCAGAGTCTTAGGGATGCTTGGCGCGCGGAGTTTGAGCGTTTGCGCCAGGGTACTATGACTATCTCGGAGTATGCTGTCCGCTACATTGACTTGGCTAGACATGCCCCATCTTTGGTTTCTTCAGTCCGCGAGAAGGTTCGCCGGTTCATTGAGGGGCTTATTCCCAGCATCAGATCTAGCATGGCTCGTGAGTTAGAGACGGATGTGTTCTATCAGCAGGCGGTGAGCATTGCTAGGAGGATTGAGGGTATGTATGCTAGGAACAGGGAGGAGAGGGAGGCCAAGAGGTCTCGAGAGTCGGGCCATTTTTCTAGTGCCCGTGCCCCAGCTGTATGTCGTCATGGTAGGGGTCATATGGGTCGCCCCGTTCATTCATCTCTTCCAGCAGCCAGTGATATTCCAGCTCCACGTAGGCCTCAGGAGCCTTATTATGCACCTCCAGTCTCTAGTGCGCCTCCTGCACGGGGTGCTTCGAGTAGACAGTCCAGCAGACCTGGCCCGAGCCAGTCACAGCCGCCACGCCCTCCCACAGCTTGTTTTGAGTGTGGTGACACACGCCACATGGTGAGATATTGCCCCAGACTCAGGAGGGGTGCACCTTCGCAGACCCCTCAGCCACAACAGGCCTTATAGAGCTCTCAGGCTATGGTTCCAGCACCAGCTGCCACTCCACCGGCCCAGTCAGCCAGAGGTGGAGGTCGGGGAGGTAGAGGTCGCCCTCGAGGGAGAGGCCAGGCTAGATATTATGCTCTTCCAAGCCGTACTGAGGCCGCCGCCTCCGATTCTGTCATCACAGGTACTATCTTAGTTTGTCACAGAGATGCATCGGTTCTATTCGATCCAGGCTCCACTTACTCTTATGTGTCTTCTTACTTTGCTCGTATTTGGGGGTACCTCGGGATTCTTTGAGTTCCCCAGTTTATGTTTCTACTCCTGTGGGAGATTCTCTTGTTGTGGACCGCGTATACCGGTCATATTTGGTTATTCTTGGTGGTTTTGAGACCAGGGCTGACTTATTAATACTCAGCATGGTTGATTTTTATATTATTTTGGGCATGGACTGGTTATCGCCCCATTATGCTATTCTTGATTGTCACGCCAAAACCGTGACGCTGGCCATGCCAGGTGTACCGCGTATTGAGTGGAGGGGTGCCTTAGGTCACACTCCCAGTAGAGTTATTTCTTTCCTTAAGGCTCAGCATATGATTGAGAAAGGTTGTGATGCGTACTTAGCTTATGTGAGAGATTCCAGTATGGATACTCCTTCCGTTGATTCAGTCCCAGTAGTACGGGATTTTCCCGATGTGTTTCCAACTGATCTTCCCGGCATGCCACCCGATGGGGACATTAATTTTGGCATTGATCTGTTGCCGGGCACCCAGCCCATTTCTATCCCTCCGTACCATATGGCTCCTCCTGAGTTGAAGGAGTTGAAGGAGCACTTGCAGGAATTACTTGATAAGGGTTTTATTCAGCCTAGTGTATCGCCTTGGGGTGCTCCTGTGCTATTTGTGAAGAAAAAGGATGGTTCTATGCGCATGTGTATTGATTACTGCTAGTCGAATAAGGTGACAGTGAAGAACTGCTATCATTTGCCTCGTATTGATGATCTATTTGACCAGCTTCTGCGCGTACGGGTGTTTTCTATGATTGATTTGCGCTCAGGGTACCATCAGTTGAAGATTGGGGAGCCAGATATCCCGAAGACTGCCTTCAAGACTCGGTACGGTCATTACGAGTTCCTTGTTATGTCTTTTGTGCTGACCAATGCCCCAACAGTTCATGCATCTGATGCACAATGTATTCCGGCCATATCTTGACACTTTTGTCATTGTCTTTATTGATGATATTCTGGTATATTCCCGGAGTCGGGAAGTTCACGAGCAGCACCTGAGGATAGTGCTTCAGACTCTGAGGGAAAAGAGATTATATGCAAAGTTTTCAAAATGTGAGTTTTGGTTGGATTCCGTGGCATTCTTGGGTCACGTGGTGTCGAGTGAGGGCATTTGGGTGGATTCGAAGAAGGTAGAGGCAGTGCAGAGTTGGCCCAGACCATCCTCAACTATAGAGATTCGTAGTTTCCTTGGCTTGGCGGGCTACTACCATCGTTTTGTGGAGGGGTTTTCATCGATTGCAGCCCCTATGACTAGATTGACCCAGAAGGGTGCTCCATTTCAGTGGACAGAGGAGTGTGAGGTGAGCTTTCAGAAGCTCAAGACAGCCCTGACTACAGCCCCAATTTTGATATTGCCTACCGGTTCGGGGTCTTATACTGTCTATTGTGATGCCTCGAGAGTTGGCCTTGGAGCGGTATTGATGCAGGATGGTAGGGTGATTGCCTACGCGTCCAGACAGTTGAAAGTACACGAGAAGAATTATCTTGTCCTCTGATCTTGAATTAGCTGCCATTGTTCATGCCTTGAAGATTTGGCATCATTACTTGTACGGGGTGCCTTGTGAGATATATACTGATCACCGAGTTTGCAGCATCTATTCAAGCAGAAGGACCTTAATTTGTGTCAGAGGAGATGGCTAGAGTTGTTGAAGGACTATGACATCACTATCTTGTATCACCCGGGCAAGGACAATGTGGTGGCCGATGCTTTGAGCCGCTAGGGCAGAGAGTTTGGGAAGTTTGGCTTATTTACCAGCAGTAGAGAGGCCTATGGCGATGGATGTTCAGGCCCTAGCCAGCCATTTTGTGAGATTGGATCTTTCGGAGCCCAGCCGGGTTCTAGCTTGTGTGGTCTCTCGGTCTTCCTTGTTTGATCATATCAGGGAGCGGCAGTATGATGACCCTCATTTGCTTGTCCTCAAGGACAAGCTATTGCAAGGCGATGCTCGAGTTGTGACCATTGGTGATGATGGAGTATTGAGGATGCAGGGTCGAGTTTGTGTACCCAATGTCGATGCGCTTTGGGAGTTGATTTTAGAGGAGGCGCACAATTCGCGGAATTCTATTCATCCGGGTGCCGCGAAGATGTATCAGGATTTGAGGCAGCACTACTGGTGGAGGCGGATGAAGAAGGATATAGTTGGGTTTGTAGCTCGGTGCCTTAATTGTCAGCAGGTGAAGTATGAGCACCAGAGACCGGGTGGATTGATTCAGCAGATAGAGATTCCGGAGTGGAAGTGGGAGCGGATCACCATGGGCATCGTATCTGGACTTCCACGGACATTGAAGAAGTTCGATGCCATTTGGGTTATTGTGGATCGGCTGACCAAGTCCGCACATTTTATCCTGGTGTGTACTACCTACTCCTCGGAGCGGCTAGCAGAGATTTATATCCGGGAGATTGTCCGTCTGCATGGTATTCCAGTTTCCATTATTTCAGACAGAGATACTCAGTTCACATCGCGGTTCTGGAAAGTCGTATAGCAGGAGTTGGGTACCCGGGTGGAGTTGAGCACAATATTTCACCCCCAGACGGACGGGCAGTCTGAGCGCACTATTCAGATCCTTGAGGATATGCTCCGTGGGTGCGTGATTTAGTTTGGAGGTTCTTGGGATCAGTTCTTGCCATTGCCGGAGTTTGCCTACAACAACAGCTATCAGTCTAGCATTTAGATGGCACCGTACGAGGCCTTATATGGTAGGCGATGCAGATCTCGGGTGGGTTGGTTCGAGCCGGGTGAGGCCAGATTACTGGGCACAGATTTGGTTCAGGATGCTTTGGAGAGAGTCAAGGTGATTCAGGATAGACTCCATATTGCCCAGTCCAGACAGAAGAGTTACGCGGATCGGAAGGTTCGTGATGTTTCCTACATGGTCGGAGAGCGGGTTCTGCTTCGGGTTTCGCCTATGAAGCGCGTTATGAGATTTGGGAAGAAGGGGAAGTTGAGTCCGAGGTTTATAGGCCCTTTTGAGATATTGAGGCGAGTTAGGGAGGTTGCCTATGAGCTTGCCTTACCTCCCAGCCTGGCAGGGGTTCATCAGGTATTTCATGTTTCGATGCTCCGGAGGTATCACGGTGATTCATCGCACGTGTTGGATTTCAGCTCAATCCAGTTGGAGAAGGATCTATCTTATTCTAGGAGCCAGTGGAAATATTGGACGGGCAGGTGAGAAAGCTGAGGTCAAAGAACATTGCATCCGTAAAGGTTCAGTGGCGGGGTCAGCCGATCGAGGAGACCGAGCAGGATATGCGCAGTCGGTACCCTCATCTTTTCACTACTTCAGATATGTCTTTGTGCTCGTTCGAGGACGAACGAATGATTAAGTGTGGGAGGATGTAACGACCCGGCCGGTCGTTTCTGGAATTTATGCCCCGATCCCCTATTAACTGTTTCCCCCAAGCTTGTTTCTACTATTTT
The DNA here is from genome assembly GCF_001879085.1 of Nicotiana attenuata. Lineage (NCBI taxonomy): Eukaryota > Viridiplantae > Streptophyta > Magnoliopsida > Solanales > Solanaceae > Nicotiana > Nicotiana attenuata. The sequence goes on along the minus strand of NW_017670409.1, from coordinate 505,489 downwards.
GATTTGTCGGGATGTTCGATTTTGAGTTTCGGAGAGTTTTGGGACACTTAGTCCCTAAATGAGAGCTTAAGTGTTAGAAAATTGACCATAGTTAGAACAGTGTGAAGACGGCCTCGGAACGGAAATCCGATGGTTCCGTTAGCTTCGTTAGGTGATTTCGGGATTAGGAGCGTGTTCGGAATGCGTTTTGGAGGTCCGTAGCTAATTTAGGCTTGAAGTGCCGAAGTTTGATTTTTTGAAATTTCTGGTCCGATAGTTAGATTTTTGATCCGAGGGTCAGAATGGAATTCCGGAAGTTGTAGTAGCTCCGTCATGTCATTTAGGATGTGTGTGCAAAATTTCAGGTCATTCGGACGTGTTTTGGTTAGGTTTTTGATCGAAAGCGTGTTTTGTGAAAATTTGAAGTTCTTAGGCTTGAATCATTGATTAATTCGAGTTTTCGGCGTTGTTTTAGGATATTTAGGATTGGTACAAGTTTGAATAGGGTATTAGGCGATGTTGGTGCTTTTGGTTGAGGTCTCGGGGGCCTCGGGATGAATTCGGTGGTTGACGGAAGGTTTTTGGAGTTGAAGAGCTACTAAAGATTTCTGGTATCTGTCATAACCGCACCTGCGGTTGGGTTTCCGCAGGTGCGGAGCCGCAGAAGCGGCCTGGCCAGCGCAGATGCAGACGTTGGTGCTCCCTTAGCTTTCCGCAGATGCGGAAGTTTAACCGCAGATGCGGTTTCGCACCTGCGAAATTAGTATCGCAGATGCGGCCCTTGGCTAGTCAATGGAAACCACAGAAGCGGCATATGTTCCGCAGTAGCGGGACTGCAGATGCGGAAATCACTGGAATGAAATATGAAATTCAAGGGATTAGTTTCAAAATTTAGAAAAATCAAATTGGAGCTCGGGAGAGGGCGATTTTGAGAGGGATTTGAAGAGGAGATCATTGGGTAACGATTCATTAACACTTTCTAGTTATATTTCATCAATCTTTAGTTAATTTCATCATCTAATTTCGGATTTTGAATGGAAAATGGGTAAAAACTTCATAGACCTAATTATAGAGATTTGAGTGGGTTTTTGACCTCCTATTTGAGAGATTTTTATATGGTTAGACTCGTGAGAGTACGGGGGTTCTGAAAATGTTAATTTCATTCGAATCCGAGACGTTGGCCTAAGGGGCATTTTGGTCATTTTTACCTAATATCGCGTCTTAGCTTTGAATTAAATCGTAGAATCAGCTGCTTGAGATGTTATTTACGATATGTAATTGAATTGAATAGATTTGGGCCATTTGGAGTTGGATACTCGTGGCAAGAGTGTGGTTTCGAGTTGATTTTGGAGCTGGTTCGAGGTAAGTGGCTTGTCTAACCTTGTGTGGGGGACCTTCCCCTTAGGATTGATGTTGTGTTAGTTGAAATGCCTCATGCGTGAGGTGAGGAGCGCGCACTTGTGCTAATGTTTGAAAATCCAGTTTTACTTTAAGTATTTCGACTGAGTTCTTTTGTTACTTGTTCTATTCTACTTGCAAACATAGCATGTGTTAGATTAGAAATGCATGTTTAGTTGATTTAATTGCCTATTTGCTTAAACTGCCTTAATTGCGTTACGTGAAGCATGTTAGGATAGAATTAACTGTCTACTTGTTACGAACTTAGTATTTACTTCGATGTTCTTGAGCTGTTGCTGTGTGTTTTAAATTGGGACTACGGAACGGTATTTCGGGAGATCCCCCTACACTTTATTTTGGGACTACGGGATGGTATCCCGGGAGCTCCCCTGTATGTTTACTTTGGGACTACGGAATTGCATTCCGGGAGATCCCCCTGCACATTTATGAGTTGGACTACGGGACTGCACCCGGGAGATCCACTGGACATGATATTTATATTTGGGACTACAGGACGGTATCCTGGGAGATCCCCGGTTGTTATCTCGAAACTGAGTTATGTTCTTTCACTGTGTTTTGCTTGCCTTGTAATAGTTGTTATTGTCCTTTATATCATGTGTTATTAAATTACACTGTCATTTCACACTGTTAAACCTGTATTTTATTTTACCTCAGTTGGGCCCTAACCTTCCTCGTCACTACCCAACCGAGGTTAGGCTTGGCACTTACTGAGTACCGTTGTGGTGTACTCATGCCCTTTCTGCGCATGTTTTTCATGTGCAGATCCAGGTACTGCTGCACAGACATACCACCCTTGAGGCAGGGAGCATTTCGCAGACTTCGAGGTACATCTGCCGCGTCCACCGACTGAAGAGTCTCCTTCTCTACTCTATCTGTAGTGTTAGCCCTTCTACCGTACTATTGATGTAGATGTTTTTGGAGATTAGAGCACTTTACTGTATTCCTTTTTGGCTTGCGTTCCCGTGAGTTTCTGGGTTTTGGGATAGTAATGTAGGATGCAATGATGTGGAGCTGTTTATGCCGAGCGGCATTTTATATACTGTTTCTCCTTTAAATTGTTTAGTTTTGACTATTATTCCGCAAGTTAGTTATTTTTCCGCATTTTTAGGCTTACCTGGTTGTAGAGACTAGACGCCATCACGACATGTTCACGGTGAGTGAACTGGGGTCGTGACAGTTGCTTTCCCTTTGTTCTCTTGGTGGGCTACTGATTTCTAATATTTGAATGATCTTCCTTTCCTCTGAAACTTGCCTTGTTCTCCCTTCGTTCTCCAGGTGGGCGCCTGATTGCCGAAATTCCTTTGAACATTGCTGCTTCCCTTTGTTCTCTAGGCGGGCTTCTGATTGCTGTCTTCCTTTGATCATTGATGCTTCCCTTTGTTCTCCAGGTAGGCTCCTGATTACTAACACTTGTGCTGTTTTTCCTCGAAACGTGAACTGCTTCCCTTTGTTCTTCAGGTGGGCTCCTGATTGCTGAACTCCTTTAAACCTCGCTGCTTCCCTTCGTTCTCCAGGTGGGCTCCTGATTGCTGTCTTCTTTTGAATACTGCTGCTTCCCTTCGTTCATCAGGTGGGCTCCTGATTGCTGCCTTCCTTCGAACATTGTTGCTTCCCTTTGTTCTCCAGGTGGGCTCCTGATTACCAACACTTGCGCTGCCTTTCCTCGAAACTTGAACTGCTTCCCCTTGTTCTTCAGGTGGGCTCCTGATTGCTGAAGTTCTTCGAACCTCGCTGCTTCCCTTCGTTCTCCAGGTGGGCTCTTGATTACCAACACTTGCGCTGCTTTTCTTTGAAACTTGAACTGCTTCCCTTTGTTCTTCAGGTGGGCTCCTGATTGTTGAACTCCTTTGAACCTCGCTGCTTCCCTTCGTTCTTCAGCTGGGCTCCTGATTTTTGTCTTCCTTTGAACATTGGTGCTTCCCTTCGTTCTCCTGGTGGTCTCCTGATTACCAACACTTGCGCTGCTTTTCCTCGAAACTTGAACTGCTTCCCTTTGTTCTTCAGGTGGGCTCCTGATTGCTGAACTCCTTTGAACCTTGCTGCTTTCCCTTTGTTCTCCAGGTGGGCTCCTAATTGTTGTCTTCCTTCGAACATTGTTGCCTTCCCTTTGTTCTCCGGACGGGCTCCTGATTGCTGAACACTTGCACTGCTTTTCCTTGAAACTTGAACTGCTTCCCTTTGTTCTCCAGGTGGGCTCCTGATTGCTGAACTCCTTTGAACCTTGCTGCCTTTGAACCTGATTACAACAAAACAAACAAAATAAAAGAAATTTTTCTGCCCCAATTTGATATCGGGAACATCTGTGAGTGTTAATCGAATCATGGTACCCAAAAGATCTAAGAATTTAAAAGTTAATTCCCATTATCCAGGAGGTCCTGAAAATGTAAAATTAAATCCCATCTTAAGAGTGACAACTTCAAAGCTAAATTCTATTTCCTGAAGGTAAAACTTACGCTAAGTCTTATTATCTAAGAAGGTCTTAAAACTTAAAACTAGATCCCATTATCCAGGAGGGTCTTAAGAACCCTTTTGTTTTTTATAAGAATAATTATATCCCATTATCCAGGAGGGCCCTGAAATTTTTAAATTAAGTCCCATTATCCAGGAAGGTCCTGAGAAGTCGAGAATGAACTTACCTGAGTCGCGCTCTCTTCCTGCAGGGTTTCTGCAGAATTAACAAAATTCCTTGCCCTTGAACCATGCTTTTCCTCATGGAGGGTTCCTGCCGATCGAACAAATTTCTTTCTTCTTCTCAAACCGCCTTTGTGCTGACATAATTTGGGCACGACATTTGAAAAATTCAAGCTTCCAAGCTTTGATTTGGACATAGTCTTCGTCCCTGTTTCAAAGAAAACTTGTGAGTTTAAACATGGTGGTTGGTTTGTGGCCTTGACTTTGAGGGCAATTGCTCCTTCACTTCCCATGATAACTTCGATTTCAACTCGAAAGTCCTTGCTTGTTTATTGACTAACCACTTTCTCTGTCACTCTTATCATTGAAAATACCTCTGATCCGTTCAACCTCAATACCATTCATCTGTTGTATTGTGCTTATGCATTGACATTTACTGTGTATTTCACATGAATCCCAAAGCTCGTCAATTGCCAACCACTCAGTGTGCACGCTGTTCTTTCCTGACATAACCCACTGGCCTTGGCCTTGAGGTCTATTGCTCCTTCACTTACCATGATAACATGATTTCCGCTTGGAAGACCTTGCTTGTCAATGGTTAACCACTTTCTCTGTCAACCTTATCACAGAAAATACCTTTGATCCGTTCACCCGACATCCTCTATCTGTTGCATTGTTCATGAATGGACATATACCAAACCTTTGTATTTCACATGAATCCCAAAGCGCGTTGATTGCTACCAACTCAGTGCGCACGCTGTTCTTTCCTGACTTATGCCACTTTGACGTGCTAGCCAGATCTCGTTTTGTGCAATTGGAAAGCTGGTGGCAAATTTTGAAGTCATTTATCACTTGTTCTGACCAAACACACTCAGGAAGAGGAAGTGAACAAGAGAAAAGGAACAGAATAAAGGACAATGAAAAGAGATGATTCCTAACAAGAAAACTACAAAGTAAAAACTTATTAGACGTGGGTACCAACTCTAATGACCATGACATGCACCTTTGGATTAAGTGGCCTAATCTGTCAAGCAAGTCTAATGTTCAACTCTTGTTATACCCCTAAGCCGTGAAACTGGGCTTCAATGCTCTGATTATCCAATCTGATTCACAATCCTTATTCTACTTGTAGTGCCCGAAGGGTTTTCACCATCAAGTCTCTCTCATTTTGTTCTTTTTCTCAACTCACCATCGCCTTATGGTGCCTGTGAGGGTTTTCACGAATAAGACTCTCTCATTTTATTTTTTTCTTCTTATTTCCTCTGATTCTGCAGATGACAAGGCATTACCCATAGTAAAACATCATATGCTCCTGGCATGTCTAGCTTGGCACTCTCAAGGATTATCTGGGAGGTCTTTGTTGGACCGCAATATGGCTTTTGGACAGGGTTAGAAAGAAAGGATACTATAAAGGCACAAAACAACTCGAAGGGGTTTATAATTACAACTTTTGGAATCAGATCTTTTACAAAACTGCGACTTCTGCCCTAGTTTCTTTGCTTAGGGACTTTTGGATTTTTATTTTGATGGGACCGAACCGTGAGGCTGCCTATGTATCCTTAAGAGGAATTAGGTCGAACGTAGTTCACAAGACTACTTTTGTTTCTATTTTCCTTTTCTTTTTCTTTTTTTTTCTTTTTTTTTTTTTCCTTTTTTTTCTTTATCTCTTTTTTTCTATTTTTTTTTTGGAATTTTTCTTTTGGTAATTGAACATTCTAAAATAACCTATGGGACATGAACTCTTCGTTTTTTTCTTTGTTTTCGTATGACTCTAACTTGATTCCAAAAGAGGGGGGACCAAAGAAATTAGTACAGGCTCAAAAGGGTTGGTGTAAGTGTTTGGGTAGCTGAAAAGAGGGCCTCCCAATCCCTGAAAATGCCAAGTACAACACATGCAACTTGAAATGAAAATTGAAGATCATGCACAATATTTCTTTTGCGGCTTCGGCATTGGTATTACTGATATGCCTTCCCCTTTTCTTTTGCGCCTTGTCAAGTACAGAACCCTCGTTCGGTGATTCCATTTTCACAATGGATATCCTCCGTCGATTCGTAGAATACTTTCCTGACTTTATCTTGTAACTTAAGATGCACTTGAACTCAAAGTTGCTTGCTTCAAATCGTCCGGGATGCACTCTCCTTTAACGAATTCTTGTCACCCCATTAACTTTCCCAATTATCTGCCCCAGTTTCACATAGTTCGGGCTTCAAATGATCTCAAAATCTTTTTACATACTTCCCTCAAATGTCCCTATCATCTTCAAAATTGTTTCATTGCTTCATGATTAAACTAACATTTAAGACCAGGCCTAGAATTATGCGTGCATGTCATGTCACTAGAGCGAGCAAGAAAAGAACTATAAAAGGAAAAGAGAACTAAAAAAAATGACTAGAACTAACAGAAAATAGAGAATTGCATTAGACAGACGGTGAAAGGGTTTGAACAACAAAACAAACAAAACACATTGGGGTTACGACCCTGGAAAAACCTAAATAACACTAAAAGGGGTACTACGACTAAATGAACTAGGCAAATAAAAGGATAGAAGGGTTTGAGTCACAAGACAATATCCGGATTACAACCCTGAAACAACCCGGACAACAGAAATGACAACAAAATAAACCACCAAGACTCCTCCCTGGCTAGCCAAGAGAGGAGCGTCTTTCCCATTACCAAGCTCGGCATCTCAGTCACTGAGTTCCACATCAATATCACTGGGACCTTCACCAACTTCAATCACATTATCTTCACCAAGTGGCTCATTGACTACTTTGACCAACCCTTCGTCATTGCAAATCATCCCAACAATCTGTGCGTTGTCATGTACCTGTAGATGACTACGTGTGACACTTGGGGTATTACTGCCTTGGACCATAATTACTCCTTCTTGAATCATTCTTTCTATTTCCCTTTTCAAAGCATGACAATCTTCAATGCTATGCCCTTGGACATTAGAGTGGTACATGCACCGTACAGTAGGATCAAATCCTTTTGCATATGGGTCCGGAGTATAGCCGAGGAGCGGCTCAATCAGGCCAGAATGTTTTAACTTCTCAAACAAGCTTGTGTAGGACCCCCCGATTGGTGTGAAACTATTTCTTTGCCTTTGTTCCCCTCTATGCCCCAGTTTTCTAGGGTTGTTGGATGCTTGAAAATGCTGTGAAGGCAAAAGTGCATTATGCGGTGCTGGCGCTCGCCATGAGGAATGACCTAGTGGTTTGACAGATGACCGAACGTTGTTCGGAAGATAATACTGGGGTGAATTATGTGGAGCTCGGGGATGTTTATGTGGTCGGTATTGAGGCTGAAAGCGTTTAGCAGGAATGCCCCCCCGGATCCTGTAGCTGGCGGGGCTCAGCAACATCTTTTCTATCAATAGAAGGACTATACCGAGAAACTTGTTCATTCCATCTGAACAAGAATTCCCCAAAACATTCCTTGGGTTTCTTTTCCATCTGAGATAGGGAGGAACGGTCTGGGACAATGTCTATATTCTACTGAAAGTGTCGCACAAAATCTTGAGTCATGTCATCCCATGTTTGCCACTTACCGGTATCTTGACGAGTATGCCATTCCAAAGCTGCCCCAGTCAGGCTCTTAATGAAATACGCCATCAGCGACACATATTTCCCGCCAACACTTCTCATTTCACCGCAATAACCCCTTAGATGGGCTACTGGATCTCCACGCCCATCATACACATTAAACTTTGGCATCTTAAACCCTTTCAGCTTTCTGGATATCTTATCTTGCTCTACTGTCTTAGCAGGCTTTGCAGTCTCACCGGGAGTCCCAAAATGAGGAGCGTAAGAGTATGGACCCGAGACCTTGAAAATTGGTTCTAGAGCATAGTGTTGGGCATCGGGGATTTTGAACACAGTTTCGCTAGAGGATAAGGAAAGGTAGCAGGTGGATGAGCTACAAAAATATGAGTGGTCAAAGGAACGGGATATGAGGTGGTTCTGGGGGGTGGAATGTGAAAAGGTTGTGGGGAGATATCCTGGACTTGCGACACTGGGGAATGGTGACAAGGCTTCAGTATAGTTAGTGGGAACTGATGGTGGAGGACGCCCACTAATCCAGGCTTGGTATATTTCGGCCATCTATCCTTTCAACCTTAAGACCTCTTCTTTCAACTCAGATTCTGACTCAACAATTCCCTTAAACGGATCAACAACCCCTGTGTCCAAGTCTTTGCTAGCCATGGCTACCTTGCTCTTTGACCTCGTGTTGTATGAATGAGTTACTTAAAAACCACAAACCAACCACCCCTCTGCTTAATGAAGATAACAAAAGGAACAAAATGGGGTCATCCTGTTAGCATTAGCGCATTTAAAAGCTAAAAATATCAAATTGCGTGCAATGCACCTAGCAACAATTAACGGTTCTAGAATGGCTTCGAGGGTCACAAGGTCACTTGGCATCATCCCAATTTTGTTCCCTTCAATCTTCTCTTTTCGTTTCTTTTCTAGCACTTGCCTGCTCATTTTCCTTCCTCTTCTTTTTTTTTCTTCTAATTATCACTCTTTTCTTTTCTCTCATTTCTCACATGCCATGACTTCACCCTTTTTTTTCCTTCTTTTTTCCCTTATTTTTTTTCTTTTTTTCTTTTTTTTCTATTAATAATAAAAAAATAATTTGATCGAACCCTATGTAGGTTGCCTACGTATCATGACGCCGCATGAATCAGATCTTTGCGTATTTCGGGAAGATCGGGAATAAATGAAACAAACTAACATTTTTTTCTTTACTATAATGACTATTCATATGAGAAAAGAGAAATAAAAGAAGCAAATCTTTTTTTTTTTTTGTTTTGAATTTTCTAGACTTAATGTTCTATAACCTATTCTAAACTTGAGCATATGTTTTCTTTTTTCTTTTTCTTTTTGAGACAAACACTCTAACAGAGATTATTAACAACTTGTTTTGATGGTTGTTACCTATCGTATCGTATTGTTACTTTAAAAACAATGTTTGTTTTGATTGTTACTTAAATTTTATTGTATCGTATCGTTAAATCTGTCGTTACGTAACGATGAAATGTGCCACTTTATGTAACGTCCGATTTGGTGTGGTGGCGTCGTTTCCTTGTGCTTTTCTCTCAATCTCACCCTTCATTATTATTAAATAATTTTATTTTATCATTTACCCTACCTTTTTATATACCATATGATAATTTTTCTTTATAATATTGCAAGTTTATTCATCATATCACAGGTGCTTGATACCATGAAACGACGCCAAAACGACACAATCCATCCAAACATTGTATTCATCAAACGATACAGTACAATACAATACAATACGATACGATACATTATGAAACGATATGTAACAACCATCCAAACAAGCTGTAAGGAAAAAACCCTACAAGAAAAAAATATTTTTTGATTCTTTCTTTTCTTTTGTTTTTTCGAAAGGAAATCTAAAGAATAGACCAAAGAAAAATATTATGAATTTTCAATTGCTATCCTGAAAAAAAAAATTCGAATACAAGAAATGGAAAAGATAAAAATATTTTTTGGATTTCAGTTTGATTACCTAAGGGAGAAACTCTGAAGATAAACCAAATATAAAGTATGTTGTTTTCTTTTTCTTCTATGTACAATGTCCTAGAGTTCTAGTAAAAATGAAAGATTTTTTTTTAAAGTCATTTTTCATCAATTTCCCAAAGAAGAAACTCAAAAGAAATTTTTTTTGAATTTTTGGAATTAATATCTTAAAGAAAACTTTTAAAGAGGTATTAAAAGAAGATTCCTTTTTTTAGTCTTTTTTTTTTAATTTTTGGTCTTAATGTACTAAAAGGAAATATAAAAGCAATTTTTATTTTGAGTTCTAGATATTGATTTCCTAAAATAAAACCACCTCAAACTTTTTTTTTTATTATGTTTCTAGGAATTGTATTTCTAAAGAAAATTCTAACATAAATATGAAAACGCAAAATATCTGTTTTTTGAATTTTTGATTTATGATACATTTTTCAAATAAAAAATACGAAATAATAATAAAAAGACTCGACAAACTTAAACTAGACTATGACTGACTCTAGCATCAACTAAATGACTGAAGACTACTATACAGCACTAGAAAGTAAAACATGAACAGCAGAAAAAATACTCCTCAGACAGCTCCTGAATGCAGTGGTCCTGGGGTATCTGTTATGCTCATAATCCGGTAAGTAGATCCACACCTGTATGAGAAAACTGGAACCAACACTATGTGAGACAATAACATTCCCTACTAGACACATGCAAGACATGGTTGTGATTATTTTCTGAAATTAACCTATGTGGCTAAAAGTGGCTAAAAATGCAAGATTTGGCTAAGACCCCGCGAAGCTACGAACCTAAGATTTACTAGGAAGACCGGACCCTACGTGGGTTGCCTACGTATCACGCCCCGAAAGACAAGAATCAGGTATACGTAGTTGTGACGACATGGCCGGTCGTCTCATGAGTTACCGCTCTGTTTCTCCCATTTCTGCTTCTTAATGTTTTTTTGATCCGTGTTTTGAGGTATCGGGTTGGTTGGATTGAATCCGGGTTGGTTTGGAGACATTTGAGACACTTAGTCTCTTTTAAGAAGGTTTGAGTTGGAAAAGTCAACTGGACGTTGACTTATGTGTTAGAGGGCTCGGATTTGAGTTCCGATGGCTCGGTTAGCTTCGGGAGGTTATTTATGACTTAGGATTTTGATCGGAATGGGTTTTGGAGGTCCGGAGTAGAATTAGGCTTGAATTGGCGAAGTTGATATTTTGGCGATTTCCGGTTGATAGGCGAGATTTTGATCCAGGAGTCAAAATGGAATTCTGAGAGTTGCAGTAGCTTCATTGTGTCATTTGGGATGTGTGTGCAAAATTTCAGGTCATTCGAACGTGTTTTGGTTGGGTTTTTTATCGAAAGCGTATTTTGGAAGGTTTTTAGAAACATAGGCTTGAATCCGATGTGTTTTGGATAATTTCATGTTGTTTGAGGTGTTTTGATGATTGAAGCAAGTTTGAATAAGGTTTTAGGATGTGTCGGTGCTTTTGGTTGAGGTCCCGGGGGCCTCGGGTGAGTTTCGGATGGTCAATCGGACCATTTTGGAGTTAGAGGAATTGCAGAAAAATCTGCTCAGCTGTTGCACGAATTTATCCCTTCGCGTTCGCAAGTGGAGACTCGCGTTCGCGTAGAAGGATCTGAGGAAGGCCAGAATTAAGCCTTCGCATTCGCGGAGGGATTGGAACTTGGTAATCACGTTTGCGAGATGGGCCTCGCGATCGCGTAGAGTAATTTGGGTCTGAGGGGTTCGAGGCCTTCTGTTCATCGCGTTCGCGTATGGGTTATCGCATTCGCGAAGGTGTAGGAGGAAGAAGCATCACGTTCGCAATGGGAGTGTCGCGTTCTCGAAGAGTAAAAAGTGGTCAACGTAAGTTTGTGCTACACGAACGCGAGGGTTTGACCGCATTCCCGAAGAAGGAAAGTCGGGCCTGGGCAGAATGTTTTTAAGTTGTCTTGTCCCCGATTTTGGGTCTATTTTCACCCATAGTTGATCATTTTGAGAGCTTTTTGAAGGAGATTAAAGAGGGATTCAAGGGGAAACGATTTGAGGTAAGATTTTTGGACTTAAAACTCGATTCTATTGTGAAATCTACCTAGAAAATCATGGAAACTTAAGCTAAAAATGGAAGAACTAGGGCTTGGAATTTTGAACTTTTGATTTGGGATTTGAAGGGTCATTTGTGGACGGATTTTGATGTTTTTGGTATGTATGAACTGGTGGGGAGATAAGGAACCTATTGGTGTAAAAATTTCTTAGTTTCGAGAAGTGGGATCGGGGCTCGGGTTTTTGCTAATTTCGGGATTTTTGGTATTTTTCGATTGTTTTTGCTTGGGCTTTGTTCCCTTAGCATATTGTGACGTATTCGTTCTGATTTTGGATAGATTCGACGCACGTGGAGGCCAATTGGAAGGGCAAAGGCATCGCGAGCTAGGGATTTAGCCGGTTCGAGGTGAGTAATGCTTGTAAATGATGTTCTGAGGGTTTGAAGCTCCGGATTGTGCATCGTAGTACTATATTGAGGTGAGGCACACGCTCGATGACGAGCGTGGGATCGTGTACTATTAGGGATTTGGACTTGGTCCGTCCCGATTGATGATTTTACCACGTATTTGATTTAAAACTATTTGTTATCATCGTTTATTGGACTGATTGCCATATTTGGGATTCGTGACAACTATTTGAACTCTTTCGGGGTTTTTATTTGATATTTCCTCACTGTTTTGACTTACTATTTGAACTCAGTCGTATTGAATTCCACTGTTTTAATACTCAGCCGTTTTACTCAATTTTGAGATTTAAATGATGTTTGGGCTGAGAAACACTGTTGTACTACTGCCCGAGGGGCTTGTGATGATTTTTGACTGAGTAAGGCCGAGGGCCTATATTTTGAGGAGATACTGATACTGATTGGAGGCCGAGGGCCTAGTTTTGATGCCACGAGATGGCTATTGTGCTTGGGCCATAAGGGGCCCCTCCAGGAGTCTGCACACCCCAGTGAGCTCGGGTACCCATTGAGACGTGAGATTGAGCCCGAGGGGCAGTTACTGTTGTGAGTTGTTGCCCGAGGGGCGGATGTGGTGTTACTATGCCCGAGGGGCAAATTTCTATTTATTTACTTTATCATAATTACCTGTCAATCACCTGTTTTACTGGTTTAAAGAGCAATTTCCTTGATTTGTACTGATTTTACTGCTTCATTATAGACTGCCATATGCTATACGTGTTTTCTTGCTTTCAGTCATTATTTATATTCATTACTCACTGAGTTGGAGTACTCACTTTACTCCCTGCACCTTGTTTGCAGATTCAGGCGTAGCTGGTTCCGCTGCGGAGTGTTGATTTCCTCCAGTTTCAGGCGGGCTTTTTCGGAGATTACGAGGTAGCTGTTGGCGTCCGCAGCCCCGTATCTCTACTCTTCTATCATTTCTGTTTCCTACAAACACTTGTAGTAGTTTATGACTTTAGCAGACTGTACTGTGACTCGTAGATGCTCTTGACTTGTGACACCCCGGTTAGGGCTGTGTTGGGTTTGATTTCCACATTATTCTTGATATTTCCGCTACTTAGAATTATTAAATCATGTTTTGGCCATTTTATGTTGTTTAACTGCTTTAAAAGATGAATTGGATTAAACTGGCTGGCCTTGTCTTCACGAGAGGCGCCATCACGACCGGGTTCGGGGTTAGGGTCGTGACAAGTTGGTATCAGAGCCTATATTATATAGGTCTCACGAGTCATGAGCAGGTTTAGTAGAGTCTCGCGGATCGGTATGGAGACGTTTGTATTTATCCTCGAGAGGCTGCAGAACCTTTAGGAAAAAGTTCATATTCTTGAAATCCTTATCGTGCGAGTTTGCTTATCCGAGTACTAAACTTCTGTTGATCTATTCTCTCACAGATGGTGAGGGCATGCGCTACCGGAGAGGGTAGACGACCCCCTGTGCCACCAGCTGCGGCCACCAGAGGCCGAGGATGCGGTCGTGGTCGTGGTAGAGGCAGAGCAGCGAGGGCAGCACCTACAGATCCACCAGCTGCCCAAGTTTAGGACAAGGTTCCAGATGTGGACCCTCCAGCAGCACCAGCTCAGGTACCAGCTGTGCCTATTGTGATTCCGCGTCTTCAGGAGGCCTTGGCTAAGATATTATCAGTCTGCACTNGCCTTGCTTAGGCGGTTCAGCCACTACAACCGCAGCTACTTCACAGGCCAAGAGAGGCAGTCAGACTCCCACCGCCCGCACGCCTGAGCAGGTCTTGTAGGGACTTCAGACGCTGGGGGCACATCCTGCCCAGCCGATCGCAGCTGCTCAGGACTATATAGTTCCTGTCATGCCAGAGGATGAGCAGCGCAGGTTGGAGAGATTTGGGAGACTTCAGCCTCCGACCTTCAGCGGAGCATAGGGCGAGGATGCCCAGGGCTTTTTAGATAAGTGTCAGAGGATGCTTCGCACAGCCAGTATTCTGGAGACCAGCGGGGTCGCTTTCACTACTTAATAGTTTTTAGGACCTGCTTTTACTTGGTGGGAGGATTTTGAGAGGCGTAGGCCTGTTGGTGCAGCACCCTTATCCTGGCAATAGTTCTCCATTCTTTTTTTGGAGAAGTATTTACCACAGTCTCGCAGAGAGGAGCTGCGTAGACAGTTTGAGTTGTTGCGTCAGGGAGACATGACCGTGTCACAGTATGAGTTGAGATTCTCTGAGTTGGCTTGTCATGCCATATGGTTGGTCCCGACAGATTCAGAGAGGATCAGGAGGTTTGTCGATGGTCTTACTTATCAGCTCTATATCCTTATGACCAGGGAGAGGGTGACTGGTGCTACATTCGAGGAGGTTGTGGATATTGCCAGGGAGATTGAGTCTGTCCGTCGCCAGGAGCGAGAGGAGAGGGAGGCCAAGAGGCCTCGAGGATCTGGTAGCTACAGTGGTGGTCCTTCGAGGGGCCAGTTTCAGCACGGCAGAGGCCGACAGTTCCGTCAGGGTCAGTCTGATCGCTCAGGTTATCGAGGAGCGTCATCGGGTCATGGTTCCCACAGTTCACACCAGGGCCATTCTTCACTTAGTGCCCTCCCAGCTCAGAGCTCATCCCGTGCTCCATCTGTTCAGGGCTCTTCTACGCCGAGTGCATCTGCTGGTCACTCCGGTGCGAGGGGTTCCCATCAGTCCCCTTCTCCAGCACCTAGGAGTTGTTACGAGTGTGGCGAGATGGGCCACATGTGGAGGCAGTGTCCCCGCCGTGTTGCTAGTTCATCCCAGCAGAGGGGTCAGTCATCAGCTTCAGCGCCAGTTGCTCCACCACCACCCGCCCAGCCAGCTAGGGGTGGGGATCAGTCAGCCAGGGGTCGCCCCAGAGGGGGAGGTCGATCAGGGGGCGGTCAGGCCCGTTTCTATGCTCTTCCAGGCAGACCCGATGCCATTGCTTCCGATGCTGTCATTACAGGTATTATTTCAGTCTGCCACAGAGATGCCTCTGTATTATTTGATCCCGGTTCCACCTATTCTTATGTGTCATCATACTTTGCTCGCTATTTGGGTACTCCTCGTGAGTTTCTTGCTTTACCTGTTCATGTATCTACCCCGGTGGGCGATACTGTTGTTGTAGACCGTGTGTACCGGTCGTGTGTGGTGACTATTGGGGGTCTGGAGACCCGAGTTGATCTTTTATTATTGAGTATGGTGGATTTCGATGTCATTCTGGGCATGGATTGGCTATCTCCGTGTCGCGCTATTCTAGATTGTCATGCCAAGACAGTCACGTTGGCTATTCCGGGTGTGCCACGGATTGAGTGGCGAGGTGTGACTGATTATGTTCCTAGTAGAGTGATCTCTTTCTTGAAAGCCCAGCGTATGGTTGGGAAGGGTTGTCTTTCGTATCTTGCCTTTGTGAGGGATGTTGGAGCTGAGACTCCCAGTATTGATTCTGTCCCAGTTGTGAGGGATTTCCCTGATGTATTTCCTGCAGACCTGCCGGGCATGCCACCGGACAGGGATATTGATTTTGGTATTGACCTGGTGCCGGGCACTCAGCCCATTTCTATTCCGCCGTATCGTATGGCACCAGCGGAGTTGAAGGAGTTAAAGGAGCAGCTTCAGGAACTCCTTGATAAGGGGTTCATTCGGCCTAGTGTGTCACCTTGGGGTGCGCCGGTTCTGTTTGTGAAGAAAAAGGATGGCACTATGAGAATGTGCATTGATTATAGGCAATTGAACAAGGTAACAGTTAAGAACAAGTATCCTTTGCCTCGCATTGATGATTTATTCGACCAGCTTCAGGGAGCGAGGGTATTCTCCAAGATTGATCTCCGTTCGGGTTATCACCAGTTGAAGATCAGGGATTCGGATATTCTTAAGACGGCCTTCAGGACCAGATATGGTCACTATGAGTTCCTGGTTATGTCTTTTGGGCTGACCAATGCCCCAGCAGCGTTCATGCATCTGATGAACAGCGTGTTCCGGCCTTATCTTGACTCATTTGTCATAGTTTTCATTGATGATATCCTGGTATATTCGCGTAGTCAGGAGGAGCACGCGGAGCATTTGAGGGTTGTGTTGCAGAGATTGAGGGAGGAGAAGCTTTATGCAAAGTTCTCCAAGTGTGAGTTTTGGCTCAGTTCAGTGGCATTCTTGGGACACGTGGTGTCCAGTGAGGGTATTCAGGTTGATCCAAAGAAGATAGAGGCGGTGCAGAGTTGGCCCAGACCGTCCTCAGCCACAGAGATTCGTAGTTTTCTTGGTTTGGCAGGCTATTATCGCCGGTTTGTTCAGGGATTCTCATCTATCGCATCGCCCTTGACCAAGTTGACTCAGAAGGGTGCTTCATTTGTATGGTCGGACGAGTGTGAGGAGAGCTTTCAGAAGCTCAAGACAGCTTTGACCACAGCTCCAGTGTTGGTTTTGCCATCAGCTTCAGGTTCATATACCGTGTATTGTGATGCTTCGAGAGTAGGGATTGGTTGTGTGTTGATGCAGGAGGGTAGAGTTATTGCTTATGCTTCTCGTCAGTTGAAGCCCCATGAGAAGAACTACCCCGTTCATGATTTGGAGTTGGCTGCCATAGTTCACGCGTTGAAGATTTGGAGGCATTACTTGTATGGCGTATCTTGTGAGGTATTCACTGATCATCGCAGTCTTCAGCATTTGTTCAAGCAAAAGGATCTTAATTTGAGGCAGCGGAGATGGTTGGAGTTACTTAAGGATTATGACATCACTATATTGTACCATCCGAGAAAGGCCAATGTGGTGGCCGATGCTTTGAGCCGAAAGGCAGTGAGTATGGGGAGTTTGGCATATATTCCAGTTGGGGAGAGACCTCTTGCGGTTGATGTTCAGGCTTTGGCCAATCGGTTCGTGAGGTTGGATATTTCGGAGCCTAGTCGGGTATTGGCTTGTGTGATTTCTCGGTCTTCCCTATATGAGCGCATCAGAGAGCGCCAGTATGATGATCCACACTTGCTTGTTCTTAGGGACAGAGTTCAGCATGATGATGCCAGAGATGTGTCTATTGGAGATGATGGGGTATTGAGGATGCAGGGCCGGATTTGTGTGCCCAATGTAGATGGGCTTCGGGAGTTGATTCTGGAAGAGGCCCATAGCTCGCGGTATTCTATTCATCCAGGAGCCGCGAAGATGTATCAGGATCTGAGACAGCATTATTGGTGGAGGAGAATGAAGAAAGATATTGTGGGATTTGTAGCTCGGTGTCTCAATTGTCAGCAGGTGAAATATGAGCATCAGAGACCGGGTGGCTTGCTTCAGCGGATGGATATTCCAGAGTGGAAGTGGGAGCGGATCACTACGGACTTTGTGGTTGGACTTCCACGGACTTTGAAGAAGTTCGATGCTATTTAGGTGATTGTGGATCGACTGACCAAGTCCGCGCACTTCATTCCAATCTGTACTACTTATTCTTCAGAGCGGTTAGCAGAGATATATATCCGCGAGATTGTTCGGTTGCATGGTGTCCCAGTTTCCATCATTTCAGATCGGCGCACTGAGTTTACTTCCCAGTTCTGGAAGTGTGTTCAGCGAGAGCTGGGTACTCAGGTACAGTTGAGCACAGCTTTTCACCCTCAGACAGACGGGCAGTCCGAGCACTATTCAGATATTGGAGGATATGTTGCGGGCTTGTGTTATTGATTTTGGAGGGTCATGGGATCACTTTCTACCGCTTGCAGAGTTTGCTTACAACAACAGCTACCAATCGAGTATCCAGATGGCTCCATATGAGGCTTTGTACGGGAGGCGGTGTAGATCTCCAGTTGGTTGGTTCGAGCCCGGTGAGGCTAGGCTTTTGGGGATAGATTTGGTTTAGGATGCCTTAGATAAAGTGAAGGTGATCCAGGAGAGACTTCGTACATCGCAGTCGAGGCAAAAGAGTTATGCTGATAGGAAGGTTAGAGATGTGTCCTTCATGGTCGATGAGAAGGTTCTGTTTAAGGTCTCGCCCATAAAAGGTGTTATGAGATTTGGAAAGAAAGGGAAGTTGAGTCCGCGGTTCATTGGGCCTTTTGAGGTACTTCGGAGGATTGGAGAGGTGGCTTATGAGCTTGCTTTGCCACCCAACTTGTCGAGTGTGCACCCAGTATTCCATGTTTCTATGCTCTGGAAGTACATTGGAGATCCATCTCATGTTCTGGATTTTAGCACGGTTCAGTTTGAGGATGATTTGACTTATCATGTGGAGCCAGCAGCTATTCTGGAGCGTCAGGTTCAGAAGTTGAGATCAAAAGATATTGCTTCGGTGAAGGTGCAATGGAGAGGTCGAACCGTGGAGGAGGCTACCTGGGAGATCGAGCGGGAGATGCGGAGCAGATATCCTCACGTGTTTGAGGCTTCAGGTATGTTTCTTGACTCATTCGAGGACGAACGTTTATTTATATTGGGGAGGATGTGATGACCCGGTCGTTCGTCTCATGAGTTATCGCTCCGTTTCCCCCATTTCTGCTTCTTTATGTTTTTTATCCGTGTTTTGAGGTATCGGGTTGGTTGGATTGAATCCGGGTTTGTTTGGAGAGGTTTGACACACTTAGTCTTTTTTAAGAAGGTTTGAGTTGGAAAAATCAACCAGACGTTCACTTATGTGTTAGAGGGCTCGTATGTGAGTTCCGATGGCTCGGTTAGCTTCCGGAGGTGATTTATGACTTAGGAGTGTGATCGGAATGGGTTTTGGAGGTCCGGAGTAGAATTAGGCTTGAATTGGGCGAAGATGATATTTTGGTGATTTCCGGTTGATAGGCGAGATTTTGATCCAGGGGTCAGAATGGAATTCCGAGAGTTGTAGTAGCTTCATTGTGTCATTTGGGATATGTGTGCAAAATTTCAGGTCATTCGGACGTGTTTTGATTGGGTTTTTTATCTAAAGCGTATTTCGGAAGATTTTTAGAAACTTAGGCTTGAATCCGATGTGTTTTGGGTAATTTGATGTTGTTTGAGGTGTTTTGATGATTGGAGCAAGTTTGAATAAGGTTTTAGGATGTGTTGGTGCTTTTGGTTGAGGTCCCGGGGGCCTCGGGTGAGTTTTGGGTGGTCAATCGGACCATTTTGGAGTTGGAGGAATTGCAGAAAAATCTGCTCAGCTGTTGTAGGGATTTATCCCTTCGCGTTCGCGAGTGGAGACTCGCGTTCGCGTAGAAGGATCTGAGGAAGGCCAGAATTAAGCCTTCGCGTCCACGGGAGGGGCTTCGCGTTCGCGGAGGGATTGGAACTTGGTCATCGCGTTCACGAGATGGGCCTCGCGATCGCGTAGAGTAATTTGGGTCTGAGGGGTTCGAGGCCTTTTGTTCATCGCATTCGCGAAGGTGTAGGAGGAAGAAGCATCGCCTTCGCGATGGGAGTGTCGCGTTCGCGAAGAGTAAAAAGTGGTCAACGTAAGTTTGTGCTACGCGAACGCGAGGGTTTGATCGCGTTCGCGAAGAAGGAAAGTCAGGCCTGGGCAGAATGTTTTTAAGTCGTCTTGTCCGCGATTTTGGGTCTATTTTCACCCATAGTTGATCATTTTGAGAGCTTTTTGAAGGAGATTAAAGAGGGATTCAAGGGGAAACGATTTGAGGTAAGATTTTTGGACTTAAAACTTGATTCTATTGTGAAATCTACCTAGAAAATCATGGATACTTAAGCTAAAAATTGAAGGCATGGAATTTTGGACTTTTGATTTGGGATTTGAAGGGTCATTTTTTGACGGATTTTGATGTTTTTGGTATGTTTGAACTCGTGGGGAGATAAGGAACCTATTGGTGTAAAAATTTCTGAGTTTCGTGAAGTGGGCCTGGGGCTCGGGTTTTTGCTAATTTCAGGATTTTGTATTTTTCGAGTATTTTCGCTTGGGCTTTGTTCCCTTAGCATAATGTGACGTATTCGTTCTGATTTTGGATAGATTCGACGCACGTGGAGGCCAATTCGAAGGGCAAAGGCGTCGCGAGCTAGGGATTTAGCCGGTTCGAGGTGAGTAATGCTTGTAAATGATGTTCTGACGGTTTGAAACCCCGGATTGTGCATCATAATACTATATTGAGGTGAGGCACACGCTCGATGACGAGTGTGGGTCGTGTACTATTAGGGATTTGGACTTGGTCCGTCCCGATTGATGATTTTACCGCGTATTTGATTTAAAACTATTTGTTGTCATCGTTTATTAGGCTGATTGACATATTTGGGCTTCGTGCCAACCATTTGAATTCTTTCGGGGTTTTTATTTGATATTTCCTCATTGTTTCGACTTAATATTTGAACTCGGTCATATTGAATTCCACTGTTTTGCTACTCAGCCGTTTTTACTCAAATTTGAGATTTAAATGATATTTTAAATGATGTTTGGGTTGAGAAACACTATTGTACTACTACCCGAGGGGCTTGTGATGATTTTTGACTGAGTAAGGCCGAGGGCCTATATTGTGAGGAGATACTGATACTGATTGGAGGCCGAGGGCCTAGTTTTGATTCTACGAGATGGCTTGTTATTGCGCTTGGGCCGTAAGGGGCCCCTCCAGGAGTCTGCACACCCCCAGTGAGCGCGGGTACCCATTGAGACGTGAGATTGCGCCCGAGGGGCTGTTACTGTTGTGAGTTATTGCCCGAGGGGCGGATGTGGTGTTACTATGCCCGAGGGGCAAATTTCTGTTTGTTTACGTTATCATTATTACTTGTCAATCACCTGTTTTACTGGTTTAAAGAGCAATTTCCTTGATTTGTACTTATTTTACTAAATTAACTGATTTTACTACTTCATTATAGACTGCCATATGTTTTACGTGTTTTCTTGCTTTCAGTCATTATTTATATTCATTACTCACTGAGTTGGAGTACTCACTTTACTCCCTGCACCTTGTGTGCAGATTCAGGCGAAGCTAGTTCCGCTCTGGAGTGTTGATTTCCTCCAGTTCCAGGCGGGCTTTTTCGGAGATTACGAGGTAGCTGTTGGCGTCCGCAGCCCCGTGTCTCTACTCTTCTATCATTTCTGTTTCCTACAAACACTTGTAGTAGTCTATGACTTTAGCAGACTGTACTGGGACTCGTAGATGCTCTTGACTTGTGACACCCCGGTTAGGGCTGTGTTGGGTTGGATTTCCGCATTATTCTTGATATTTCCGCTACTTGGAATGATTAAATCATGTTTAGACCATTTTGTGTTGTTTAACTTCTTTAATTGGATTAAACTGGCTGGCCTTGTCTTCACGAGAGGCGCCATCACGATCGAGTTCGGAGTTAGGGTCGTGACAGTAGTTCGGGCAGATTGGATACGGGCGAGAAAAAATACCCAACTAATTTAGAGAAAAATACGTTTTTTGTCTATTTTTTTTTTAAAAATGATGAAACATGTAAACTCTTTTTGGATTTTCTTCTCCTTTTTTTATTTTTTTTCGGAAAATGATGAGAAAGTGTAAAATCTTTTTGGATTTTTCATGCTTCTTTTTTTTTTGTCTTTTCCTTAAAAAAATGTGAAAGAAAAACATAAATGGGACCTACTTGCTTTATTTTCACGCTTCACCCTGTTTTCTTTCTCATTTTTTTTTCCTTTTTTTTATTTGCCCTCAACTATCACTGGTCCGCCAAATGACCATTTTACCCTTGAAGATTGCAACATGTAGCACATTAGGATGCATCAGGATGGTCTTTTATTTTTGGGTACACCTATCCGAGACGGACCCAACCCCTATGTTGAGTCCCCAAAGTCAAAATGCACGTGATGCAAACAAGCGTTCCTACTAGGGATCCGGCATGAGGCTATGTTATACTAGGTTTGAAATCCTAGGTTTATTTGTTCTAGACCTGGCTTACCCGAGCGGACAGCTCGAGCCGAGGAGGGCAGCATACCGGTAACACAAAAGCTTCACCGGCTTTGCAACTTGTCCGAACCTCGTTTTGAAATTGGGATATGACTCTAACAGAAAAGAAGCTACATGAAGTGCGCCCTTCTCAGATGATTTAGAAGACTTAGAGAGAGGAGGGTTTCGCAATAATTTATATACAGTTCAACAATATCAAAGCGCTAAAAAGCAACATTTAGCACATTAGGCCCAAACATGTAAATAAAACCAGATAATAAATAAAGCCAAATATAACAATTATTCTAAGCTCGAATTCTTGAACCCTGAACCAGAGATTCTGGGTTCTTATCCCCAGGAGAGTCGCCAGGCTGTCACACCTTCTTTCTCTTACCCCCGAGAGGGGTATATAAGGGAGTTTTTTCCAATTTTAAGTGACAATCGAAACGGGATTTATTTATTTATTCAGAGTCGCCACTTGGGATAATTTATGGTGTCTCAAGTCACCGCTTTAGAATCCCGAATCAAGGAAAGATTCACTCTGTTCTATAGTCCACGAACACAAAAATCCGGGTAAGGAATTATGTTAACCCGTAATAAGGTGTTAGGTATTCCCGGGTTTCGTGGTTCTAGCACGGTCGCTTAAACTATTATAATTGGCCTATTATCTGAATGTAATACATATTTTAGCCTATGGTACATTTAACTTATTAAACCGCTTTTAATTATTATTTTAGGAAGATTCAACGTTATTAAAACACGCCTTGAACCACGCCACATGAAATGCACCCGCGATCCACGACACATTTTATTTAACGTTGTTGAGAATTGGAGTTGGGTCACATGAAATGCACACCCAAGTTTAAGGAAGTTAATTTAAATAGCGCGCCTAAAGCAACTACGCACTTTCAAGTTAATGACAAGGGCCATGAAAAATTCAACTAATGGCACAACTCGATTTCTAAAGAGTTAAAATTAATTATCCGAGGGCCATGGGTTATCTATATTTGTTTATGGCACACCTCAAGTTTAGTATTAATTATCCGAGGGCCATGGGTGATTTATTTAGGATGGCTCGCCCCACTCTACTTAATTAGGCCAAAAGGTATTTCTATGTTGTTCATAAGTCAACTGATCCCTTGGCCTCCAAACCCCAAACGTGAAGCTCAAACATTGCAATACCTTTCTGTGATCTAATCTTGACAGAGATTCATTAAGAAATTATTCATGCGAGCATGAGGTTGCGAAGGTTTGGTTGAATTTGGGTAAGTGAAACTATTTATTTCATGAAAGTAACAGCCAGTTGACACCATAAGAAGGAAAATAAAAGAAGTCAGATACGTAGGCTTCACAAATACGGGCCTGTTAGCACAGGCCCTTTACAATGGGCTTGTGAGAGAACAAATCGGACAACCGCAAATTCCAGTGTCCAACCCCCTGAAACTGGACCCAACTCTATCGTGCCTTTAATCTCAGAACATTATATAATAATCAAGTGAGGGAATAAACAAACTCAAAACATCTTTGTAATAATATCAAATCATAATGGTACAAAAATCAGACTAGTTGCTCATCAATCATTTTTCGTTACAGCTAATACTATCAATCTTTTTTTTAAAAGAAAATTGGAAAGTATTCAATCGCAAGGTTCTGCAAACTCACGCACCCACCAGCTCCTGGCAAATTGGTTTAAGTGCATTCTCCTAAGCTTACTTCATATGATTTAGAAAATAGCCTTAAAACAACATAATTATGATGAGGGCTAACCATGGACTTAACATCACTACTAGAATGACCCAGCTCAAACAAAATCCAACACAAGGAAATGATTCTTGTCTAAATTAAAACCTACAGTATGACAGTCCAAGCACAAGTACTCTAGACGAATTTCTGATCAAAGCTAACACTAAAATAACTCCAAATATATTCTGAAAATGTACTGTCCATATAATACAATTCAAATAATAAAACCAAGGCAATAAGGGAAACACAACTAGTCTTTGAAGGGTAAGGACTGGCATTCAGCCTAGTTCTCATTCATCCACATGTCCAAATTGATTACACACTTCAACGGGCACTTCACACGTTAGTGAGATCCAAGAAATACCTGGTTTCAGCAAAGTAACAAAGAAATCAAGCCCAAAATTAGGAAGAAACAGCAGCAGTAGGTCAGCAGCAAAGGGAATCACACAATAACTCTTAACTCAAACCATGCTTCAGCTTTTGCAAACCAAACAAACCCAGGAATTCCAGAATAGGTCCTTTCTTTGGAAAGCAGGATCAAGAATGAAAACAAATAGTCCACTAGTGCAGGAATTTTGGTGTATTTTTAGAACATTTCCAGCAATTTTAAACTAAAGCAATGCAGGAATTTTTTGGTATTTTCAGATTATCAATGGCTCCCTTTGAAATGAGTCAAAAAAGTCTTTATATAGGCAGCCTAAGGCAGCCCTAGCCTATATGACCATTTCCTCTTTTACCCTTCCAACTCATGGTTATTTTACCTCTTTTTTAACCTTTCAAAAAATCTAAAAATTCCCTCCCCTTAACCAACCAGCTAAACCTTATCCTCTAGAACCTTCTATGCTAATAGAAAATGATTCCCTCAAACCTAAATGCCCAAATAAACCCTCTACCCCCTACAATTTACGTTCAGAAAATCACGTGGGTCATGTTTGCCCAAAACCCAAACCAAAATGGACTAGTTTCTTGAAACGGGTCAGTGGTGACCAAAACAAAGCCCACAGCCAAAACATAAATCAACCAATTGAGCATTTGAAGCTCAAGCTCTGACCCATACTACACTAAGGGTGAATTGAGGGAAAAGAACAAAGAAGAAAGGAGTTGGAAAATAATTCTGACAAACCCTTAATAAGCTAAACATTAAATCGAAATTAATGACTAACCCTGAATAAATCCGGCCAAGATAAAAATCAAACAGAAAAATCATTATGAAGCATTTAATCCTAATCATGCAAACAAAACGACTTTAAAGCAGTAAACAAGAAAGAAAAGATAAGAAACAGAAGGGGACGGGGACGAGAACAAAACTAGAATGGAAAAAAATGAGAAAAGAAACGGAAGTACCTAAATAGGCAAACGGACATGGTTTGACAAACCTTCAGGCATTCTTCGATTTGACCCGCAATTGGCATCAATCGCATGTTCTTGTCGAGAACATACGAATAATGCCAATTTTAGCCCTTATCGCGCTTGGAGGCTCGAAGACTTGGAGAGATTTTACTTTTTCTTCTTCCTTTTCAGATCTGAAACTGACCCGATTATGTGGGGATTTAAGGATATGTGGTGGTGGATTCATATTCCATGGGGTGTGGGGGTTGTGGAGGAGGCATTTGGGGTCGATTAGGCTACGCCGCCGCAGGAGATGGCGAGGCATTCTAGGGCGGCGCTAGCGTTTTCTATCTCTGAATATGAGAGAAAGGGGCGAGGCAGACGGAATTG